>NW_015388270.1:0-112354 GCF_001527695.2 Protobothrops mucrosquamatus
TTTAGTATTCTTTTCTTCTGCAAATGACAGTGAAAATAATGACTAATGAAACAGTATTTGAGAGGCTTTGTTTTTATCATATTAACATATATTTTGCATTTTTCTGTTTGAATGAAAAGGAGTGCTTTGGTTGGGCTGTTACTTCACTTTGATATCTCAGAAGGGAATGGGCATTAATGTGCGTAGGAAGAATGAATAATACCTGTTCCAGCTCTAACGGGAATCGTAGTCACTCTGTTTTGCTTAGGTGTAAACATGTACTTCTTGTTAGCTTACTTTTGAAGTAAGTGAGCTTCTCCCAATATTATACATACCTACTTCCAGTTTCCTGATAATCAGTTCTCAGCACTTCTTTTTTGCTTTTTTATTTCCCATTATGATACCATTTGCTCATGTGACTAAAGTAGCCTCAGTAAGTGAGAGGAGAACATATTGTTTTTTTTGCTAAACTAACTAAACATGTTGTTTAGTTGACTCTAAAACTTGGCTGAAAATTGGCTGTTTTGTAGATTTGGTAATCATAGGAAGAAGCTTACAAAATTCTCCATTAGCAAAATGGTTTTCTAGATGTTTATTTTGAAAGCAGGATGTGAATTCTGTATCTATAATATTTTATCTGGCTTCTTGTAAACATTCAGGTATTTGATTTTAGAATAAGAACATAGTATAAAGATGATCACTATTGTCTTTCACTATCTTCATCCCCAAAGCATAGGTCAAATAGTGCATTTTTAGTCTTCCTTTTTTATAAACATTGGGATACTCATGGTTAGGCTAAGCTATTTTCAGATTTCAAACATATCATTGAGGAATTGAGTGGTGTGTGTGTCTGTGTCCACACATATATGTACTCACCATCTATTCCGGTGGTGGTGAACCTATGGCACGAGTGCCAGAGGTGGCACTCGGAGCCCTCTCTGTGGGCACATGTGCCGTCGCCCCAGCCCCGCCTCCCCCTCGGCCCCCTCCACACCAGCAGCCCCCCCGGAGGAGAGTCACCCCCAGGCATGGCCCACCTGGAGCAGTGCAGTCAAGGACATGGCAGCTGGGCACTGGGGACAAGATTCTGCCCTTGCGCCCCATCGCAAACAGATGATGCTACGGGGCACGGGTGGCAGGCGTGGCCGCCATGGCACTGCTGGGCCGCCTGGGCGATCTGCGGCAAGGCGTGGAGGTGGTGGGTGGCCCTGTGGGTGGGTGGGTGCGGGGCAGGGGTGGAGCGGGGCGGTGCGGGGGTGGGGCAGTTTTGGGGCACTAGTCTCTAAAAGGTTCGCCATCACTGATCTGTTCAGTACTACGATTCAACAGGTCTCTCAGATTGCAAACTCATAGATGCCAAGCCAGAGGATTGAGTATTGATTTACTTGTTTGGAGGATCACTTTTTTTAAAAAAAAAAAAATGTTTCTCTAATGTGTTTTGCACTTGTTTGTTGGCTTATTATTTTAAAAACAAAACATTTTGTACTAATTTCTTTTTGCTTAATTTTTGTTCCCATCATTCCTATCCTATTTTAATTACATGTCAGTTTTTCACATTTTGGTTCTAGGTTTTTTTCCCAGAGTAATTTTCTATGCAGTAAATCTACACTCTCTCTTTTTCATTTCAAAATGATTTCTTAAAAGAAAGAAGCCACTTTGTTTTTTTGGAATACCTTTTTGAAATCCTACTTTCCCTAAGGATTATGAGGGCATGATTCATTGATCATTTCATTTGGCAGTTTCTGTTTCTGTGCTGCTTTTTCTTTTGTAAGTGCTTGCCATTAGTCTTTTTTCTCCTATTAATCATATATACTTGGACTTCACTTTTTTTTGTTTTGGATTTTATTCTTATATGCTTTTTTTTTATTTTACTCTTTTTACATTCTTCTCATTCTTGTACATGCATTGATTTTTTTAATTTCAAGTGAACCAAGGAATCTCTTGGTTTCAGAATTTGCTCTGCTGTCCCCTTTCAGTGTAAAGAATATATTCTCAGTCTAATTCTGACAACATTTTACTAAATTTTTAAATTTACTGTCTTCCACTCTTTGATATTGAAAATGCTGCACTGGCATCATGGCTAGTTATTTCCCATGAATCTATTTCATGTTAAACTGTATAAGATAGTGACAGTAGTTATAAGTTCTATGATTTGATTGTGTCCTTGTGGAGAAGCACTTTTTTTTCCATTTTGCTTCTCTTGTTATTCAGCTTCCTTGAATTATTTCTTCTTCTAATATTATGAGAAAAGGAAAAGAATCTATCCACTTTCTTGATCTGGGCACGGTTTTATAAATTCTTATAAAATGCTTTCTTGGTTGCCTTTTTTTTAAAGCTAAGGTAGTTACTTTAAAGGGATTCCCTAGGCCAGTGATAGCGAACCTTTTAGAGATCGAATGCCCAAACTACAACCCAAAACCCATTTATTTATTGCCGGGTGCCAGGTCGGCGTGGCCCACTGAATGGGCGTGGCTGTGGTGGTCATGGCAGATTGGGTGGGTGTGGCCAATGTGGGTGTGATCACCTCGATGTTGCTCGTGGGGAGGGACATCTGTGGGGGCCAGGCAGGGTTGGGGGAGATCCAGGGGGTCTCTGGCAGGTGGGGCAGTGGGCAGGAGGCTTGTCCTGCGGGGTGAGGCAAGGCAAAGCAAGGCAGGGTGGGGGTGCCATTGTCACAGGGAAAGGTGAGGCAGGAGCCAGGGCGGCTGCTACCTGACACCATTGGCCCCTGCACACAGAGGCCAGCGGGCGCATGGGTGCTGGGATGCATCCAGCCATGTGGGATCTCTGCCAGTTAGCGGGCGGCTGGTTGAAGAGGGATGATTGCCATTTCCGGGGCATGGCGCGCGTGCCCACAGAGAGGGCTCTGAGTGCCGCCTCTGGCACGCGTGCCATAGGTTCACCACCACTGACCTAGGCAGATTACTATAACTTGACGGTTTTCGTGATTCTTTTTCCGATTTTCAGTATTATTTTTCGAAAGGCAGTGATCTGATTGGTGCAGCATTCCAGGCTGCAAAATTTTTATTCAGGTTTTTATTTCTTTAAGTAGAACATTCATTTGTACTTGGGATCAATTTTGCCTATCTGCTTACTGATATTCTCAAAGAACGAGTTATTTCAGTAGTAGTCAAAAATTACTCTTTTTTATGCTTGATGTGTAGTGTTTCATATAGTGTATTTTTATCTAGAGAGGATGTTAAGCTAATTAGTTATACATTATTGAATATCCTCTGAATTTCTTTTTAGAACTTGACCAGCTTTAGAGGCTGACCTTAGGACATGTTGCATATTCCTCTATTACATCAGAAATTTCACCCTTGAGTTATTTTAAGAACTCTTGGGTAGTTACCATCTGGACTGAGCAATTCATTAGTTTTCAATTTGTCAATTAGGTTTAGAACTTCTCTTGACACTAGTGTTTGTCTCACATCCTGTGACTTCCTGGAGATGTTAACTCAGTGGTTTTACATATGCTGCAATGAAGGTATGCTCTCCTTCAGCTTCTTTACAATCTCCACATTCTCCTCTAGTGCCCTTTTAATTCTTTGTCTTACAAAGGTCCAGTTACCTACCTTCCTAACTAATTCCTCCTTCTGGTTTTTTTTCATCTCCCCCCTCCATCTTACTATCATTGTGCATTTGTGCTTGCATTTCCTTCATGTAAGTTTGTGATCTTTTTCATATTCCGTGTTGGAGCATGACTTCTATTTATTACACTCCTTTTTTACTTCCCTGATCTTGCCTGTTAATCGTGGAGGTGACTTTTGAATTTGGTAGTTTCTGTTATTATGATTTGAGTAACTTCCAAGCATTCTAGAGAGATTTAGCCCTCTTGAGTTTCCTTTTTATCACTTTCCTCATTTTTAACAAGTTTTCTAATGTGTCCGTGCTACACTTCCTTGGCAGTTTTCCACTTATATACAAATTTGATTTTAAAGCAACGTGATTTGTGTCTGCAGTTGATTCACTCACACATATGCTAGGTCATGGTCACCACTTCACGTGAGCTACAAATAATTTTATCACTCATAAAAAATGAAATCTGAAGCCTTGGTATATACCACTGACAAATAACAGCTAGATTTCCTATCAGCAAAGAAAGGGGTGGCATTTATATGTGGTGGAAAGGTATTACAGGTAGTCCTCAACTTGTGTACTACTTTTATTATATTTCTAATGTAGCAGAGTTGGAGTGAGAATGGGGCCAACTGAGAGGCTTTGCAGGAGCTCTGCCGATTAGGCAGGAAGATGAGGAGCTCCGGAAGCTGCCATGGGTCTGGTGGCTTGGAGGAGGGAAGAAAAAGGAGCAGGAAGCTGATAGAAGGGAGGAAGAGAGAAGGCTTGGTGGAGCTTGCCGTTCTGAGCCAGCTGATCAAAGAGAGAGTCAGAAGCTGGAGGATTTGTGTTTGCTTTTTTTGCTTCATTACAGGCAAGCCAGACAAAAGGGGGAGGGATAGAGAGAGTGAGAGTAGTTGCTGGAGCTGTTTGCTTGAAGCAGGCCAGGCAGAGAGAGAGAAGAGAGTGGGAGTAGTTTACCATAGCTGTTTGTTTGAAGCAGGCCAGGGAGAGAGAGAGAGAGAGAGAGAGAGAGAGAGAGTCCGGCAGCTGAGTCTGAGAAATCAGATGAGGAGGAGGGGCCTGGAGTGACATTAGAGTCAGAGGAAGGCTCTGAGGAGCTCCAAGACTCGGATGAGGAGCCTGGCCCCTCTACTCGCGTTCGGGCTGAGACACAGCTGTGCTGGGAGCCTGAGTTGGATAGTGATGAAAAACAGTTCGGACAAATCCTGGATGCACAAAAGCACAGGCAAGAAAAGCGAGTAGGACAGAGGAATGCAATGGGACGACTCCAAAGGCAAAGGAGAAGGCATTAGGAAGCCACGCCTTGGCTGAATTATAAAAGGGAAGGTGTGGGAGGTGCTGGTTGCCGAAGGCAATCGTTCATGTTGAGGATCGAGTTTCTGTGGACTGTGTTTGTTTGCCTTGGACATTGACTCAGGTCTGTGAGAATAAAAGGGGCGTTGTCTTACCTGAACGCCTTTTCTCAGCACGGAGATGGAGGATCCACCCATGGGTAGTAGACTGTATTCCTGCCCAATCAGATTAAGTCAGCCAAAGTTGCCACGCCCGTCCTGGACCCAGATCCCAGTCTTGACTTAATCTTGCCCATGGACGGACGTGTAACTCTGGCTCTCAGGCAGGTATAGTCTGGACTGTGGGTGAATCCTCCACCTTCTTCAGATAGTTAGTNTTTAGTATTCTTTTCTTCTGCAAATGACAGTGAAAATAATGACTAATGAAACAGTATTTGAGAGGCTTTGTTTTTATCATATTAACATATATTTTGCATTTTTCTGTTTGAATGAAAAGGAGTGCTTTGGTTGGGCTGTTACTTCACTTTGATATCTCAGAAGGGAATGGGCATTAATGTGCGTAGGAAGAATGAATAACACCTGTTCCAGCTCTAACGGGAATCGTAGTCACTCTGTTTTGCTTAGGTGTAAACATGTACTTCTTGTTAGCTTACTTTTGAAGTAAGTGAGCTTCTCCCAATATTATACATACCTACTTCCAGTTTCCTGATAATCAGTTCTCAGCACTTCTTTTTTGCTTTTTTATTTCCCATTATGATACCATTTGCTCATGTGACTAAAGTAGCCTCAGTAAGTGAGAGGAGAACATATTGTTTTTTTTGCTAAACTAACTAAACATGTTGTTTAGTTGACTCTAAAACTTGGCTGAAAATTGGCTGTTTTGTAGATTTGGTAATCATAGGAAGAAGAGAGTGCAAGCTTACAAAATTCTCCATTAGCAAAATGGTTTTCTAGATGTTTATTTTGAAAGCAGGATGTGAATTCTGTATCTATAATATTTTATCTGGCTTCTTGTAAACATTCAGGTATTTGATTTTAGAATAAGAACATAGTATAAAGATGATCACTATTGTCTTTCACTATCTTCATCCCCAAAGCATAGGTCAAATAGTGCATTTTTAGTCTTCCTTTTTTGTAAACATTGGGATACTCATGGTTAGGCTAAGCTATTTTCAGATTTCAAACATATCATTGAGGAATTGAGTGGTGTGTGTGTCTGTGTCCACACATATATGTACTCACCATCTATTCCGGTGGTGGTGAACCTATGGCACGAGTGCCAGAGGTGGCACTCGGAGCCCTCTCTGTGGGCACATGTGCCGTCACCCCAGCCCCGCCTCCCCCACAGCCCCCTCCACACCAGCAGCCCCCCCGGAGGAGAGTCACCCCCAGGCATGGCCCACCTGGAGCAGTGCAGTCAAGGACATGGCAGCTGGGCACTGGGGACAAGATTCTGCCCTTGCGCCCCATCGCAAACAGATGATGCTACGGGGCACGGGTGGCAAGCGTGGCCGCCATGGCACTGCTGGGCCGCCATGGCGATCTGCAGCAAGGCGTGGAGGTGGTGGGTGGCCCTGTGGGTGGGTGGGTGCAGGGCAGGGGTGGAGCGGGGGCGGTGCGGGGGTGGGGCAGTTTTGGGGCACTAGTCTCTAAAAGGTTCGCCATCACTGATCTGTTCAGTACTACGATTCAACAGGTCTCTCAGATTGCAAACTCATAGATGCCAAGCCAGAGGATTGAGTATTGATTTACTTGTTTGGAGGATCACTTTTTTTTAAAAAAAATGTTTCTCTAATGCAGTGGTTCTCAACCTTTTTAATGCCGTGACCCCAACCGGTCGTAAGTCGAGGACTAAACCGGTCATAAGTCGAGGACTAAACCGGTCATAAGTCGAGGACTAAACCGGTCATAAGTCGAGGACTAAACCGGTCGTAAGTCAAGGACTACCCAACCGGTCGTAAGTCGAGGACTTTCCCTGCCCGGGAGCGCCACGCATGCGTGGTTCCGCCCCCTGCGCCGGCCGAGGCGTAGCTGGCAAGCTGCAGAGACAGAGCAGGCCGACCACCAGCTGGCCCAGCCCAAGGGAGGTAAGGCACCCGCCGGAAAAGGGGAAAAAAATGGCGGACAAAAAAAATGGCGGGCAAAAAAAATGGCGGACAGCCTTGCTTGGCGACCCCCGTGAAATGGTCGATCGACCCCAAATGGGGTCCCGACCCACAGGTTGAGAACCACTGCTCTAATGTGTTTTGCACTTGTTTGTTGGCTTATTATTTTAAAAACAAAACATTTTGTACTAATTTCTTTTTGCTTAATTTTTGTTCCCATCATTCCTATCCTATTTTAATTACATGTCAGTTTTTCACATTTTGGTTCTAGGTTTTTTTCCCAGAGTAATTTTCTATGCAGTAAATCTACACTCTCTCTTTTTCATTTCAAAATGATTTCTTAAAAGAAAGAAGCCACTTTGTTCTTTTGGAATACCTTTTTGAAATCCTACTTTCCCTAAGGATTATGAGGGCATGATTCATTGATCATTTCATTTGGCAGTTTCTGTTTCTGTGCTGCTTTTTCTTTTGTAAGTGCTTGCCATTAGTCTTTTTTCTCCTATTAATCATATATACTTGGACTTCACTTTTTTTTGTTTTGGATTTTATTCTTACATGCTTTTTTTTATTTTACTCTTTTTACATTCTTCTCATTCTTGTACATGCATTGATTTTTTTAATTTCAAGTGAACCAAGGAATCTCTTGGTTTCAGAATTTGCTCTGCTGTCCCCTTTCAGTGTAAAGAATATATTCTCAGTCTAATTCTGACAACATTTTACTAAACTTTTAAATTTACTGTCTTCCACTCTTTGATATTGAAAATGCTGCACTGGCATCATGGCTAGTTATTTCCCATGAATCTATTTCATGTTAAACTGTATAAGATAGTGACAGTAGTTATAAGTTCTATGATTTGATTGTGTCCTTGTGGAGAAGCACTTTTTTCCCCATTTTGCTTCTCTTGTTATTCAGCTTCCTTGAATTATTTCTTCTTCTAATATTATGAGAAAAGGAAAAGAACCTATCCACTTTCTTGATCTGGGCACGGTTTTATAAATTCTTATAAAATGCTTTCTTGGTTGCCTTTTTTTTAAAGCTAAGGTAGTTACTTTAAAGGGATTCCCTAGGCCAGTGATAGCGAACCTTTTAGAGATCGAATGCCCAAACTACAACCCAAAACCCATTTATTTATCGCCGGGTGCCAGGTCGGCGTGGCCCACTCGATGGGCGTGGCTGTGGTGGTCATGGCAGATTGGGTGGGTGTGGCCAATGTGGGTGTGATCACCTCGATGTTGCTCGTGGGGAGGGACGTCTATGGGGGCCAGGCAGGGTTGGGGGAGATCCAGGGGGTCTCTGGCAGGTGGGGCAGTGGGCAGGAGGCTTGTCCTGCGGGGTGAGGCAAGGCAAAGCAAGGCAGGGTGGGGGTGCCATTGTCACAGGGAAAGGTGAGGCAGGAGCCAGGGCGGCTGCTACCTGACACCATTGGCCCCTGCACACAGAGGCCAGCGGGCGCATGGGTGCTGGGATGCATCCAGCCATGTGGGATCTCTGCCAGTTAGCGGGCGGCTGGTTGAAGAGGGATGATTGACATTTCCGGGGCATGGCGCGCGTGCCCACAGAGAGGGCTCTGAGTGCTGCCTCTGGCACGCGTGCCAAAGGTTCACCACCACTGACCTAGGCAGATTACTATAACTTGACGGTTTTCGTGATTCTTTTTCCGATTTTCAGTATTTTTCGAAAGGCAGTGATCTGATTGGTGCAGCATTCCAGGCTGCAAAATTTTTATTCAGGTTTTTATTTCTTTAAGTAGAACATTCATTTGTACTTGGGATCAATTTTGCCTATCTGCTTACTGATATTCTCAAAGAATGAGTTATTTCAGTAGTAGTCAAAAATTACTCTTTTTTATGCTTGATATGTAGTGTTTCATATAGTGTATTTTTATCTAGAGAGGATGTTAAGCTAATTAGTTATACATTATTGAATATCCTCTGAATTTCTTTTTAGAACTTGACCAGCTTTAGAGGCTGACCTTAGGACATGTTGCATATCCTCTATTACATCAGAAATTTCACCCTTGAGTTATTTTAAGAACTCTTGGGTAGTTACCATCTGGACTGAGCAATTCATTAGTTTTCAATTTGTCAATTAGGTTTAGAACTTCTCTTGACACTAGTGTTTGTCTCACATCCTGTGACTTCCTGGAGATGTTAACTCAGTGGTTTTACATATGCTGCAATGAAGGTATGCTCTCCTTCAGCTTCTTTACAATCTCCACATTCTCCTCTAGTGCCCTTTTAATTAATTTGTCTTACAAAGGTCCAGTTACCTACCTTCCTAACTAATTCCTCCTTCTGGTTTTTTTTCATCTCCCCCCTCCATCTTACTATCATTGTGCATTTGTGCTTGCATTTCCTTCATGTAAGTTTGTGATCTTTTTCGTATTCCGTGTTGGAGCATGACTTCTATTTATTACACTCCTTTTTTACTTCCCTGGCCTTGCCTGTTAATCGTGGAGGTGACTTTTGAATTTGGTAGTTTCTGTTATTATGATTTGAGTAACTTCCAAGCATTCTAGAGAGATTTAACCCTCTTGAGTTTCCTTTTTATCACTTTCCTCATTTTTAACAAGTTTTCTAATGTGTCCGTGCTACACTTCCTTGGCAGTTTTCCACTTATATACAAATTTGATTTTAAAGCAACGTGATTTGTGTCTGCAGTTGATTCACTCACACATATGCTAGGTCATGGTCACCACTTCACGTGAGCTACAAATAATTTTATCACTCATAAAAAATGAAATCTGAAGCCTTGGTATATACCACTGACAAATAACAGCTAGATTTCCTATCAGTAAAGAAAGGGGTGGCATTTATATGTGGTGGAAAGGTATTACAGGTAGTCCTCAACTTGTGTACTACTTTTATTATATTTCTAATGTAGCAGAGTTGGAGTGAGAATGGGGCTAACTGAGAGGCTTTGCAGGAGCCCTGCCGATTAGGCAGGAAGATGAGGAGCTCTGGAAGCTGCTATGGGTCTGGTGGCTTGGAGGAGGGAAGAAATAGGAGCAGGAAGCCGATAGAAGGGAGGAAGAGAGAAGGCTTGGTGGAGCTTGCCGTTCTGAGCCAGCTGATCAAAGAGAGAGTCAGAAGCTGGAGGATTTGTGTTTGCTTTTTTTGCTTCGTTACAGGCAAGCCAGACAAAAGGGGGGAGGGATAGAGAGAGTGAGAGTAGTTGCTGGAGCTGTTTGCTTGAAGCAGGCCAGGCAGGGAGAGATAGAGGGTGAGGTAGTTGCTGGAGCCGTTTGCTGGAAGCAGGCCAGACAGAGAGAGAGAAGAGAGTGGGAGTAGTTTACCATAGCTGTTTGTTTGAAGCAGGCCAGGGAGAGAGAGAGAGAGAGAGAGAGAGAGAGAGAGAGAGAGAGAGAGAGAGAGAGAGTCCGACAGCTGAGTCTGAGAAATCAGATGAGGAGGAGGGGCCTGGAGTGACATTAGAGTCAGAGGAAGGCTCTGAGGAGCTCCAAGACTCGGATGAGGAGCCTGGCCCTTCTACTCGCGTTCAGGCTGAGACACAGCTGTGCTGGGAGCCTGAGTTGGATAGTGATGAAAAACAGTTCGGACAAATCCTGGATGCACAAAAGCACAGGCAAGAAAAGCGAGTAGGACAGAGGAATGCAATGGGACGATTCCAAAGGCAAAGGAGAAGTCATTAGGAATCCACGCCTTGGCTGAATTATAAAAGGGAAGGTGTGGGAGGTGCTGGTTGCTGAAGGCAATCGTTCGTGTTGAGGATCGAGTTTCTGTGGACTGTGTTTGTTTGCCTTGGACATTGACTCAGGTCTGTGAGAATAAAAAGGGTTGGTTTTTTCTTGCAGTTCCTGCCTGTTTCTTGGAAGAGGGGTTTCTCCTTGTGAGAATAAGAAGGACTCATGTAGGCTGGGACAGAATAGATTGGAGCTGTTTGCTTGAAGCAGGCCAGGCAGAGAGAGAGGGGGTGGGGGGGGGGAAAGGTGAAGTTTTATTGTTTCTTTCTCTTTCATTATGGACAGGCAAGAGGGAGATAGGGTAGTTTGGGGAGTTTTAATTCCTTTCCCTTGTTGGAGTAAGTTAAGCAGAGGGAGAGTTAGGGAAGAGTTTGACATACATCTTTTAGTGGGAGGTAAGGGTTTTTTTTCTTTATAGGATCAGATGTGGGAGATAAAAAGGGATTACATGGAGTAAGGTCAGAGAGGGGCGAGGAGAGCGGGCAAGGGAGGCCTCTGCCAGTGCCAGAGATTGATTGCCATCGTTCTAGGCAAATTGTTGTCATCAAAGACGGATTAACATCGTCCTGGGCAAGTTGTTGCCACCAGAGACTGGCTACCATTGTTTTAGGCAAGTTGCTGTCACCAGAGACTGACCGCCATCATTCTAGGCAAGTTGCCGTCACCAGAGGCTGATTAACATCATTCTGGGCAAGTTGTTGTCATTAGAGATTGACTACCATCTTCCCTGTAAGTTCTTATTGCCTGAGATCAACCACCATCATGCCACGTAAGTCACCGTTGAGAAAGAGTGACCCTCACCACCCCATGTGCGTGGCTGCCGATTGTGACTGAATACCACCGTGTTACGTGACCTGTTAGGCAGAGGCGCCAACGTGAGAGATGTCCTTGGGCTGTTGGCCACTTGGAGGGGAGGTCGGGAGGGCCCAGACTTAAGCGGTCCCTACGAGGGTGGTGCTACACTAATATACATAGGTAAGTTAGCAAGGCAAATGCAAAAAAGTTAAGAGTGCAAATATTTATCCCCCCCCACCTTCCAGGATACTGTCAGTAACCAAGACAAACATACAAAATAAAGAAAATAATCACTGTATCTTTTACCCTACTGAAAACAAACTATTTATGTAATAGTGGGACTGGGAACAAATTTAAACCTGAGCAGGATTGCAAACGTCAAGTCATACTTGTACTTCAAGTCATATAAGAATAAAGGAAATAATATGCGATATTCCCATTTCTGTGTTTGGAATACATCAAACTATTGTTATTTGTTTAAAGTATTTATAGGCTAGTTACATGGTGCTGCACAGTAAGAAATTTATTTATTTAAAATTTATTTATTAAGAACATTTATTGTATATGGGTACCCAGCTCACTCTAGGTGATTCTGGGGCAGCGTATAAGAATAAAACTGTAATACAAAAACTAATAACCTCCTAATAAAACTATATAAAATTAAACAACAATAGCATTGTACCCTCAAAAAAGATCAGTCTGGTTTTTAAAGTCCCCCAAGTATATTTCTAAGATGGTAGAATGTTAGAGTTCAGGCTGCCCAAAACTGAAGCCAAAGTCTGACTAGTCATTCAGATAGCTTGGCTCAATTTTTTTTCTGGCACCAATAAGTATTTGACTATTTTAGCTTTAGCAATAAATTAGTATTATACATAACATTGTGAAATCACAGCTGCCAGTTCCTCAGCTGGTGTTGGCCTTCCCAAGAACTTAGGATGTTGTAACGTATCATGTGGCATATGTGGATCCAAAGAGTGTGGCCTTTTGTAATTGACAGATAGAAATTTGGTCAGCGTGCAGTGCTGATAACCACTAGAACCACCACATCTAGTTTATGCCATAATCTTGTAGACTTTGATTTTCAGATATTGATCTTTTCCAGTTCTCTGCTATCCTCCGGTATTACCACATCAATTCCACACTATCTTCTTTGCAACCTCAATTTAATCTGATGTGTTATGAATCAAGTCTTTATTAGTTTGTATTTACAAATCCCACAGTAATTGAACCAGCTCATTTTTGACTACTTTTTCAACTCTTATGTTCCCACCAATTTTTTGTTACTGTTACGTAATAATTTTTTATAGATGTTCTAGTGAATGATTTTGGTGACTGTATTACATTTTGGTGATTGTACAATTCTGGGAGTTGAAGTCCATGAGTCGTAAAAGAGCCGAGGTTGCCTACCCCTGAGTTAGAGTGATCTTCTTTCATTCTCCTCCTCCTCCTCCCCCTCCTCCTCCTCTCCAGATGTTTACATTGGATTTGACTTTTTTAAAAAACCTATCAAGTCTTTCCCAAGACCTGGGTAAGCAGATGTTATTTGATGGTGTTAAAAATGTCATCATACCCAAAGCAGCTATTACTATTGGTACTGTATTTGCTTTCTTTTGCCACCGTTGTTCTATTTCTATTTGCAGGTCTTTGTATTTTGTAATTTTCTCTATTTCTTTTTCTTCTATTTCGCGGTCTTTGCAGTTCTGCCAAGTCCACTATCTACTTTTTTGTCTTTCTTATCAATATTTTTTTAAGTCTGGAATGTTATGTGGCAGGTGTGTGTTTGTTTGAATTCTAAAGTTCCAGAACAATGTAACTTCTTCATTTTCTCTTACTTTGGTTATTTTATGGTCCCACCAGTTTTCATTTGCAGGCAAACAGTATTTCTTGCAGATCTTGCAATGCACCATTGTTGCTACTTTGTCACGCTATTGTTTGTAGTTTGCCTGGGCGATAT
The DNA here is from genome assembly GCF_001527695.2 of Protobothrops mucrosquamatus. Lineage (NCBI taxonomy): Eukaryota > Metazoa > Chordata > Lepidosauria > Squamata > Viperidae > Protobothrops > Protobothrops mucrosquamatus. The sequence continues at coordinate 13,412 of NW_015388270.1, forward strand.
TCTTGCAACAACTAACTAGGTGGTACACTGTTTCTTCAGCTTCTTTGCAGATCATTTGCTATCTGTTGCTCTTACTAATCTTATTCTTCTTATTACACATCTATATTCTTGGGGCTTTTAGCCAAATATTTTTTATTTCTAGGATTAGGTAATGCTAAAGTGGTAATTAAACACAGAGTGTGGGACATAGAGTTACAGACTGACAAAAAAGGAACATCTAAGAAATATGAGTATTAACCATCAGCAATTTCCAAAACTCAGGTCTGGCAACTTATCTCCATTTGCTGATCATCCCAAATATTAATGAGCATTGTCCAGAACTCAATTTAATGCTCTACCATCAGCTGTTTTATAAGGCAAGTTTTGTAAAATAGTTTCCAAGATAAGATTGAAATAAATGAACACATCCATGGGCACTTCACTGTCAATTATACCCTCATTCTCAGCCAGTTAAATTCAGCTTCTATTTCTATTTTACATTTAATCCCTTTTAGTGACAGAGTCTAAGGGGACTTTTTTAGTTGCCAAACGTTGTCTCTTAGCAACAAAGATTATAACGCCATAGCACTGATTTGAACTAAGATACTTAAAATAAGAGCCAGGATGTCCACTTTAAAATTAACTATTATATTATCACTACTGCATATTTTATTTTTAACAACCAATATTTGGACTGTATTCTGGTCTGGGATTGTAAGAAAGTTTGATTTGCTTTGATTTGACAACAATGAAAGACCTAATAAAATAGTAGTTTCAGAATAAATGCAGATTAAAACTAAGAATCTATGGAAAAGTAACATTTTTCTGCCTGACATTAAAAGAAAATCGGTGTAGTTTTCAGATTGAGGAGGCATTCCAGAGCATGAGATCCACTACCGAAAAGAACTTATTTCATATTATAGCCCACATGGAAAGACCTTCAGAATAGCACAAACCACTATTACATTGGTTTTACTATTTAATGGATGTTGTAGTAGTAGTAGTAGTTTTTGACTTTGCAAGAAGAGAAGAAAGAACTAGCAAAAGATAAGAATAGTTGTAAAGATTGGTATTGGAGAGAACAGCCAAGGCCAAGGCAGTGTGCTTGATTGTGTGGGCAGGGACCTGTGGATGCATTCCAAAGGAAAAAACAGGCAAAGCCACATGAATTTTTCTATGATTTGACATTCGGGTGCTCTTCCTCATCGCAGGGTGCTCATTTTAATTTGAACCGCAAATTAATTTGGAGAACAAAAAGAAAAGTGCTTTAGTTGTCTTTTATACTACCTCCTGCTTTATTTTCCCTCCAACCGCTGCTTTGCATGATAATCTCCCTTGAATTATGATATTCTTTCCAATTACCAGAGGGGACTCCCATGAATTTTAAACTCCAAAGACTTGTGCTCTGTTCTAAAATCTGCTTTGTCATTGTTGAGAAGAGTGCCTCCCATATCATGTGTTGTGCTACGTTTCAAGATGCTTTAGTTAGTGAAAGATAAAAGCTAAACAATATCTTATAATGAGTTTTAGTTTTTCAAATGTACAGCACTGAACCTTTTATCTTTCATAATTAGTTCCCTAAATAATTCAAAACTATGAAATTGCTGATATTATTTTTGTCCAAATGGTACAAATAAAAAAAAATCCTAGATATGTTCAACCAATAAGGGAAGATAAAATAGTGCGTTATAGTTTTTGAGTTTGAAGATATTTGCAGGCAGCTTTTTTAAAATCAATTTCATGATTCATATAATGAAGTTTTTATATTGCAATTCCTGATCAATCCAGAGAACGATTGTTTAGCATTTTCTTTTACAATATGATTTGTTGGACACTGACTTAACAAATAGAATAATGTTAAATTCTGGCTCCAGGTAAAGTTGAAAAATTCAATTATGATTAAATGTTTTTTGACTTTAATGGTACATAAATCACATAGAAACGATAAGGGAAATGTGATTATCAAGAGAGATGAAATATTACTAAAAGCTTTTTATAATACTAGTTAAACGTTTTAAAATACATCTGTGTCACTGCAGGGTAAGTAACATCATATGGCATCATTATTCTATCCAATTACATTTGCCATGGATGTTTCAGTATGCTTGCTACTAAAATTAATACTATCTCAACAGCTGTGTGGATTCTAAATAAAAAAACCGGGTAGAGGTCTCACTCATTCTTCAAGCTAGTAATACCTGGTCAAACAGCATAGTATGAGACGGCTCCAACAGCACAAACGACTTTGTTGTGCCAGGTTCTGTGGGACTGTCTTTGGGCAATCTTGCCCAGGGAGATTGTTGCTGGAAGGAGCATGTGAGACTCAGGGAACAACAACTTGTGCAATTGAACACTTTAAAATAAAACTCAGTTTATAATCACTGTAAGTTTATATGTGTTATTATTCCAACTTCTTGTAATAATGGAGACCTTCCAGCTGAAATTAAAACATGTGAATAATAATTTGGTAAATAATGGAATCCCGTTATACACTGAATGTGGATCTCTGGAGGCAGTCTGAAAAACGATGTGTACATTCAAAAGTAAATAATATATGCTGCCTGTGAGAAAAACAGCATCTTTGATAGTGTGTTGTAGATTTTTCGGGGGCAAATTTGCTGTGCAGTTTGATGATGTCTCACTAGTATTTTAAAACTGTCCAGATGAGATGTATAAATGTCCCCCCCAAATTTTTTTTCCAAAGCTTGTCTTACAGTGTATTTTATTTATAGGTTCAACAAGTACAAACTGTGCAACAAGTGCAACACGTATATCCAGCCCAGGTGCAGTATGTGGAGGGAAGTGACACGGTCTACACAAATGGAGCTATGTGAGTAAAACATCTGGGTGTCTATGGAAGTAAAACATTTTCATCCCAATAACACACAGAATTGAACAGATTTATTTTTTTTGCAACCTTCAACGTTCTCTAGAAACCATTTTCTCTAAAATCAAAGCTTTTTATTTTCAAAAGTAAGAATGAAATAAGTCTTTACCAAAATAAGAATATTAATTTTAAAAAATTACATAATATATAATTTTCTGCATATCATAAAAATATACAGGTAGTCCTCAACTTACAATCACAATCGAGTCCAAAATTTATGTTGTTATGTAAGAAATTTGTTAAGTAAATTTTGCCCCATTTTATGACTTTTCTTGCCACATTTGTTAAGTGAATCACTGCAGTTCTTAAATTAGTAACATGGTTCTTAAGTGAATCTGGATTCCCCAGATTCTTGCAACATTTCCATATTTAAGTAGAATTGCTTCTGGAAAAGGGCACTAACAGCCTATGGTTCAATAGAAAGTTTATATGCAAAAGATCCCAGTTGCAGTTTTTAGCACAATTTCTGGTGACTAAACCTTACATAGTTCTTTTAAACTTCATTTCTAAATAAACCTGCCTAAATTATTACATCAAGAAAAGTTGTTGCTTTGAAAACCTGGAAAGATGCTGCCAATCACAGATGTCAGGGCTGGAGTGCAAGTAGTCTGATAATGCCCTTGATGTGAGGAAAAATGTTTTTGGGAAGCTTTTGGTGATTGACAGTTTTATAATGTAATGCATTCAATTAAATTTAAGTTATAATTTGAATTATAGGCATATATGGTATGATGAGATAAGCATAGTAAATGCTTTGGACATTGGTATCAGTAGACAAACATTTTCATGTTATGAAATGGCAAGTACTATGTGGAAAACTAGGATTTAAGTACACTATCTTATGCTACATGCAGCACTGCTTAGCACTGTGTCAATCTTCTTTATTGCACTTATATTTTTCTGCGTACACATTTATGTCAGGTTCATGTTATTAACATCTCTGCAATATATCATATGAAATTGAGGCAGAGAAGAAGGGTGTAGAATAGTGGGTGATTATCTGTGCCTTCCACTGTAATTGTCCTTAAAAAGGAGGAAGAAATTTATACTGCACTCTTAGCTGTTGCTGAGCTACATCTTCCACCAATCCCAATAATGTATGCTGAGATTGCATTTCAAAAATATCTGGAGAAGTTCCTTCCGAGATATTAAATCCCATCTGAAGTATAAATATTGCTAATTCTGGATGATTTTCTTAGCTGTATTATATCCTTATTCCTCTGAAATTATACAGAATACAGAAAAGATGATCAGTGTTTCCCCCATCATATGATTTCATTAATCAGCTTTCTTTCGTTAATAGCAGTCTTTGACTGCATTCTGTTATTTCTTCTGTTGACGGCTTTCTCTGCTATATTCTTAACCTTGGTACAAAAGAAACACAGTTATTTTTAAATGCATAACTAGAAAGTATGAATAGCATGGTATTCAGAACAGTGGCACCTTCTGTCAAGTATGCGTAGCGACTAAGGTGTTGGACTAAAGGAGATCCAAGTTCAGGAACATCCTTAGACATGGAAACTTACAGGCTGATTGTGGGTCAATAATTCTGTCTCAGCTGAACATACTTCACAGGGCTTCTGTTGTGAGGATGAAGAGAAATCCCTTTGTATGGTGATCTTTATGGCATCTTGACCATTGAGGTTTTTTAAAAAAAATCAGAATGGTTGATGTAGCCTCACGAACAAAGCTCAGGCCCTTTCATATGTGTTTCAACATTGCTTATATATAAGGGACAGAATTTTGTGCAGCCATTTCTGTAAATTTTGCCTTCTTTATAATAAGCCCCTTTCCAAATAAGAAACATAATGCTCAGATTCCATTTCCAGAACAGTCAGTTGGAAAAATCCATAACATCTCTATACCAGTTACTGGTTCTAATACTTTTAAAGAGTCACTCTTTTTTTTTTTTTAAATGTCAGTGTGAATGAGAGAGAGAAAGAAACAGAGTTTAATTTTATGAAAACTCTTGATTCAAAAGGAAAATGTGCCTCAGTATATCATTAGCGTTTTAAAATTTATTAAAATGTATTAATATTATAAGCCTGCATTATTTGCAAGCAGTATATGTAGAAGAATGTTTATATGTAATTGAAATCTATGTATTTTAAATGATAGTTTGGCAGAGTGAAATTTAAAATAAATATAGAATGAGCAGGTATTTAAATCAAGGATCTTTCCGTTCAAATCTATTAGCAATTAACCTATGTGGAATTAACGAGCATTTAGGTGGAGAATATTTGCAAAAAAAAAAAAAAAGAGGCTTTTCTTGCTAGAATGAAATTTATCTGTAAAATAGTTTTTAAGCTAAATAGCAACTTCCAGACAAAGATCAGTATGCTGCAGATAAATGAGTCCTTCTGAATGATCAGATGAAAGAAAATTCAGGGTCGCATTCAACTCAGGTACTTGCTGAGGCAAGATGAGATGGCAGGAATACTAATTTATAAAAGGCGACAGATCATTGTCGTGACATTTACATAGAACTTAAGAGAGTCAGCTGGGAATAAATCACTGTGTGGGTGTGTGCCATGTGCATACCACCCTTGAAACTTCAGAAAATATAGCAGATTTACCCTTGCAGTGCCATATTACTTAGCTAGGATAATTTCACCACCTGATTGTTCCAAAAGGTTTCTAATCTTGCACAAACAAAATATTAACAGCCTTTGGCTGTTCAGCTAAACATCAGTAAGAGCCATTGACTGTAAACAAGCCCAAACTCCAAGAATTTAGTTTCTACCTGCTCAGTCCTCAATGTTGTGCACTGATAAGGAAGATCTGAAAAGGACTTTGTACAGACTGCTACTAGCATTGAAGTGATGTCACTTAATGATACATTGGATGATTGTATTGTGTTCAGTATTAACAAATAATTTGTTAATTTCAGCCTATTAGGAACAAAAGCTAGCTTTTTCAGGTGCCTGGTAATATTTAATCACTTTTTCAATGTTTGAAGTGCAGGACTAGAACTGGGGAGACTGATGTTCAGTTCTACTCTCGGTGAAATTTCAGTGGAGGACCTCAAGTTAGTCATTCTTTTTTGAATCTACCTTTTGATTTTGTTCTTGTAATGGATGAAAGGGAGAACTCTTTGTAAGTTACCTTATGTCCTAGAGAAAAAGCAGGATACGAATCTGAACAAACAATAAATGAGATAAGATTTCAAAGTTCGACTGTACCTTAGTAAATGCTATAAGATAATGCATAATTTGGTTACAGCTTAAATGAAAATGTTGATGCCCTCCAGTAAAGAGAACACATAAGTAACCTTTTCTTTCATTTCTTTTACTTAAGACGAACAACAACGTATCCTTACACAGAAACTCAGATGTACAGCCAAAACACTGGGGGGAATTACTTTGATACCCAAGGAAGTTCTGCGCAGGTGACCACAGTAGTCTCTTCTCATAGTATGGTGGGCACTGGAGGCCTTCAGATGGGTGTCACAGGAGGACAGCTCATCAGCAGCACTGGGGGTACCTACCTGATTGGCAATTCAATGGAAAACTCTGGCCATTCTGTTACTCACACAACACGAGCATCCCCTGCTACAGTAAGTCATTCAGATCGTTATGTCTGTTTATAGCTAGAGTTCTGTCCATTTTGTTTTTAATTGTGTTTGTTCTCAGCTGCAGAAGTAGGTTTGCTTAAGGAGGTGCCATCCAATTGTACAACTGCAACAAAATAGAGTTGAGTGAAATTTACACCAAATAATTTATCAACAATGCACAGAAGAAATAATATGAATTTTTACTATTATTCAGGTATATTAGAATATCCTGTTGCCCAGAAGTTTGTTTCTTTGTTTTTAAATACAGGTAATCCCCCAGGTACGGGCATTTATTTAGTGAGTTTTCACAAAAACAAATTAATTCAGAAAGGGTACTTATATTAGAAATTCAATTGAGACCAAAAAGAGGCCTCTGTAGCCATGTGACTTGGTTTCAGTCGCTACTGCAGCGGTGGCCATTTTTATCTCTGACTTGCCTGGGCCATTTGTGTGTATGAGAAGCTGGAAGGGCTTTTTTTGGGGGGGAGTTTCCCTGATCACATAGCTAAACAAGAACTGAGTCGGCACCAGTTTTTGCTTTTGCTGCAATCTGCTACTGCCTGCTACTTCTGTAAGTATTTTTTTTAAAAAAAATTTGTTACTCTATACTAGTGCTTGCAAACTTTGCAAAGTACTGTACTTTGTAAGCTGTGTTTGCAAACTATTGAGCTTGGAGATTAGCAAATATTACCGTAGTTTGTAGGTTTTAAATTTAAATTGCCTCCTCAAGGTACATTCTATCTCTGTTACTATTGCAAGCCGAGAGTTCTGCAAATTCCTCCCCCATCTCTGTCTATGTGCCTGGCTGGAGACTCTTAAGCTAATTAGTGGCAAGTTTTTGTTTTGTTTTTTAAAGCAACCCCTCCCCCAGCTAGCTGAAGACACTTGAGCTGGCTAGTACTGTAGCAATTTTATTTTTTTTTGAAGTAAGAGCAATGGCTCCAAGCCCTGCTTTGAGGCAAGTTAGTTCCTGAGCCAGCTCACCGGAAACAGCTGATTGGTGGCCAGTGGGAAACTCTCTCAGTTCAGTTAACATGGCAGTTATTGGAGGAAATAGTCAGATCTTCGTTCATTTAACAACCCATTTGATTTAATTAATGAATTTGATTTTAAAAATTTGTAAAATTGAGTCTGATTCATTCAACAAGTTTTTTTACTTACGAACCTAATGGCCAGGCTCTACCTGTAAAGTTTGTTTCCCCTTAAATTATACATTTCCCCACTATGTAAGTTGGTCTGAAAAAAAATCTGGTGAGTAGAATTTTAATATAAGAACTCTGACTTCTTTTATGTCTGAATAGCAAAGTTTTCCAAATGTATCAGAGAAATGACCAACTTTAGCTTTTTGTTGTTGTTGTTAATTTCATGTTCTTTATAATAGCATGAAGAATGAAAAAACAACTCCTGTCATCATAATTAAAGCAAATAGGCAGTGGAGAAAGAGAGGGTTAAACTACCACAAATGGTGTATTAGAGCACAAGAATAGAATCTGTAATTGAAAGAGAAAATTATAGAATTCCCAATATATTTATACAGTTTAATAACATTCAACATTACAAGAATTTTAGAATCCAGGCTTGCAAAAGGAGTTTTGAATATGGGGAAGTTCTGAATACATTTTAGATGGTAAACTATTTATATAAGATTGTGATTTCCAAATATTTGAAATTGGGCTAATCTTAAAAATAGAAATTGTTATTTAATAAATAATTACTTCAGTTTTTAAAATTGTTTTATTGCTACATAACAGTGGCTTGATATGCATTTCATGCTAAACCATAGTATGGCATAATAGCAAAGATGAGTTATAGTTAATCTTGAAGAGAATTATTGAAACTTCTGGTTTAGATTAAGTACATAATGATATGTTGCCTGCACTATATAAATTACTGTTAATTTAATGATAGTTTGTATAAAATTACAATTTCAAATCCTGAATTGTTAAAATAGTTTATTTAAACAAACAATTATTAATATTAGTTGCATTTCTTCATTTTAGTAGGTATGCAGAAGAAGCATTACAAATTTTGTGTTATTTAGTATATTTAAATGAATCCAATGTGTATAAATTTTCCTTCTATTCTTCAACAATATGAGCTACAAAACCTTCAATTTAAAAAGTACACTTGGTATTCTTTTTAATTTATCGATCTCTAGAATATACTTATCAAATGGAGATGCTTTACATGGCACCCTATCTAATTGTTCCATGTACCATCTGTTTGGTAAATGAAAAAAGATAATTAAAAAATTGCAAAGCTTGAACAAGATAGAAATGTTCAAGCTGCTTGTGTGTTTTTAATATTATGACTAATAGATATTAAAATAGCAAACGATTAAACAGTAGCTGGTAAATTCAAAATTCAGATTTATTTCTATATTGTAAATTAGTCATTATTTTGAACTGCATGTTAGCTCTGCTTTTATTTGTTATAATTTTTTCATCAACAATAACTTTTTTTCTTTCATGAAATATGATGAGTCATGTTATAAAATGCAATAAAGGGAACTGTTTCAAGGCTTTAGTGCATTGCAACCTGATAACGGAAGCTTACTCATGATGGGTTTTATATGGCATGACAAACAGAAAAGAAATCAGCCAAGTTCTTTTTTTAATCCCCATTTCATCAATTACTTGATGACACCAATGTGGAGTGGGTGATAGTACTTTCCTAATTTTCCTTTAAAAAAGAAATCCAAACATCAGATGTTTACAAGTCTATATAACAAAGCATAACAAGTGAAATGTGGAAATTAGATTTTGAAATGTTGAACTTCGTTGCTACCGTGCTATTGGGAATCCAGTGGGAATTCTTTTTTTCCGAGGAAAACAAACAATGGATTATATTTTCTGAGATTTTTAGCATGGTTATTTGGAGGGGTAATTCAGAGATGCTATCCTGATTAAACAAAACTGGTTCAATGCAAGTAGACAATTGAAGATTGTAAGCAAAGTCCTCATTTTCAAAAATTTTATTAGTTTACAGAAAAAGCTTCACTTTTTTGAATACCTGGAGTAATTATTATGATCCCAAATCTGAAATGGGAGACTAGACAATATCACAATTATTCAGGGTTTCATTTTAACCATTAGTTTCCTTGAGCGTGGATTAAATCCTTGATCACAAACAGAAGGGTTAAATTGAGAATTTGCTATATCAGAAAGAACTATATTACTATCTGTTGCAAGTTCAGCATAAATGTTTACCAAGTGATGTTTTATTAAAAGCGTTTTTAATGTGTATATTGTGTTTTTGAAATACAGTCATGTGAAAAAGTAAGTACAAGTAAGTTTTTCTTTTTAACACAATGTGGACATATCAATTACCTTATCTTCATTCAAGCATATAAAGGTAAAGGGGATGTAATTGAACAAAACCCTTTTAAAAATTGACTTTGCAATTATTTATTTAAAAACATTAACAAATATGCCATTTTTTTCTGAGGAGCCATTTTATATTATCCCACGGCATTTCAATGGGATTTAGATTTGGGCTTTGAGTTGGCCATTCCAGAACCTTTCATTCCCCCCCCCCCAGTCATTCCATAATGAATTTACTGGAATGTTTAGGGTCATTGGCATATTGCAAGGTCCATTATTGATTGAGCTTCAGTCTTCTGGCAGATGGTCTCATGTTATCTTTAAGCACCCATTGAATGAGGAATTCGTAGTGGATTGTATAATGGTAAGCTGCCCAGGTCTGGGGCAGCAAAGTAGCCCCAAACCACAACTTGTCCTCCACTCTGCTTTACAATTGTTATCAGATTCTTCTGATGTCTTTGGTTTTTGCCAAACATGTCTTTTGGTACAATGCCAAATAATTGCCTAATCTGTGCAGCACATATTGTTCCAGAAATCCTGTTTTTTTGTTTAGATATCCATGAACAAACTTCAGCACTGATGATGTTACCTAGTTTGGGTATAATGAAACATCTGCAAGTAAACAAGCAAGCTCAGAGAGCATCAAGGATCCCTCATTTCAATCCTGAGCTATAAATATTCTCCTTTATTGAAACTTCAGTCTTGTCCAGATGTGCTCCCTGGCATGCCCCTCCGGTGTAGAATTAATTTGTGTAGTTTTGTCCTAATTGTAGATTCATGCACTTTTGTATCAGTAATGGTGAGAGCTACCTTATAATCACTTGATGAAATTGTGGGGTCCATATCTGGAGATTTCTTTCAACAACTTATGTTTTGCTCTCAGATTGAACTTGGTGGGATGCCATGGCTTAGGCAAATTGACAGTTTAAAAATATTTTTTGGGATAGTGGGATGATTGATGTCTATTTGGTGGGCAATCCTTTAAAAATCTTTTCCCAGCCTCTATAACCGTGGTGGCGAACCTATGGCACGCGTGCCACAGGTGGCACGCAGAAACCTCTCTGGGTACGTGCACCATCGCCCCAGTCCTAGGCCTTCAGCTGGGTTTTATAAAACCTTTTCGCTTTAAGCCTCCACCGCTGTGTGCAAAAAAAAAAAAAAAAGAGGTTCAATCAGTCAATCAATTTCAACTTCTCACTGGGAAAAAAAAGATCTCGCAAAGTTGGAATTGATTGACTGAACTTTTTAGTCCCATCCAGTCTGCCGTTACCACTGCAGCCACACCCACCCAATGGGCCACGCCCACCCGGCACCCGATGATACATAAGTGGGTTTTGGGTTGCAGTTTGGGCACTCAGTCTCTAAAAGGTTCGCCATCACTGCTCTATAAACTTCTTTCTGAAGGCCTCAAAGAGCTCTTTCAATCTAGGCTACGGTGATAGCACACAATTCAGCAAATCTAACTAAACATCTGAGGCTTAAATAAAACACGTTCCTCCCAGATTCTATCTAACAATATTCCACACGGAACCTGATTTCATGTATCTGATTCTAACTTGAAGCATTTGAAGTAGTGATGAATGTAGGGGTGATCTTACTTTTTCTACATACAACATTTGCATTTATATTTGTTTAAATTACACAATGGACTAAAACATGTAAATGGTACATGATATTATATCCCCTTAATCTATCAGTATTGTTGAAATAAAGATCAAATATCTCTGTGCTGAAGTGTGTTGAAAAACTAAAAATATCAGTGGGGTGTACTTACTTTTTCATATAGCTGCATAATATGTAATATATAATGGAATAAGTCAAATGGCAGTTTAGCTTTATCTAATCTTGGATGTGAGTGTCTCAATATGGTTCTGCTTCCCCAATAGAAGTAGAAAACTTTTTTTTTATGCTGAGCTTAATATCTAGGTTCAGATAGCCTGTCCTTTTCTGTGGCTAAGGAGAAAAGCAGCAAGAAATCTTGAGGTTTCTCAAGTTTCTGTGGGGTTTCCTGAAACATTGCAGAGATGCTGACAGTTTCCTTGTTCTTTTGAAGCCACTGCAACATCAGAATAAAACCTCTGACTTCCTCCAGGCACAAGTAGTCCTCGACTTACGGCTACAATTGAGCCTAATTTCTTGCCGACCTTTCTTGCCACAGTTGTTAAATGAATCACTGCAGTTGTTGAGTTATAACATGGTTGTTAAGTGAATCTGGCTTCCCCATTGACTTTGCTTGTCAGAAGGTCGCAAAAGGTGATCACATGACACCAGGACACTGCAACCCTCATAAATATGAGTCAATTGCCAAGTGTCTGCATTTTGATCATGTGGCCATAGGGACCCTGCAACGGTTGTAAGTGTGAAAAATGGTCATAAGTCATTTTTTTTCAGTGCCATTGTAACTTTGAATGGTTACTGAATGAACTGTTGTAAGTCAAGGACTACCCGTATGGGGAAGGGGCAAAGCTTGCTCCAATTCTTTGATCTTGCTTGCTTGCTTGCTTGCTTGCTTGCTTGCTTGCTTGCTAGCTAGCTAGCTAGCTAGCTAGCTAGCTAGCTAGCTAAATCAATCAATCAATCAATCAATCATACTTACTTAATCATAAGTTAGCAAGTGCATTTGTAGGCCCTAAGCAGCAGATAGGATTGAATTGATGGATGATCAAATGAAATACATTGAAGAAAGCAAACAGCATTTAAAAAAAAAAATCAACCATTAGCCATTTGGGGAAGGTAGTTGGCTCAGAGAAAGTTGCAGCATGAACTTCCTATGTTGTTTTCACTCACAAAGTTTATTCATTCTGTCTTACTTTAATATTAATTTGTTGAGAAAACCTGATCATTCTTCCTTGATATTTAGTGGTATATATAATAACCATTCTCAGCTAGGGCTTTGTGAGTGTGAAGGAAGGGAACATTCTCTTCACATCAAGCAACTTGTTTTAAAATATAATTAATTTAATGTAGAACAAACTACCAATATATATGCTAGATTTTGTGTTTTTTAAAAATAAAATCACAAATTGAGCTCAGTTTACTCAACTTTTAACTTATATTTTAATGTAAAAACAAGTTTTTTTGCAGTAAGAACTTGTTCTTCTTAACCATGGTACTTCTATAAGAATTTATGCTCTAAAAAAATCCTCGCTTACGAACTTAGCAATCATGTGATACAATAGAATAGGGAGAAAAATCGAAACAAACAAATTCTACTATAATTCTTCATAAGGTTCCAAAACAGTTAACAACTTGCTGGAATAATCACTGCGGGATACTATTATGAGTCAGAATATATGTCCAACCACATAGGCAGTGGTCTCTATGACCTGATCCAACTGTAGATGCCAAGAATTCCATTTTGGATTTTAATGTGCAGTACATGTGCACTATCATACCACTGCAGTCTCTTTCCGTCTTAATTCTTGCTTTCTGGTACTGAAAGTGAAGGAGCCAGTTCACAGTCTCAACTGATATGATGGAGAACAACTCTATTGTTGTTCTTTAATTTATGCAGTCATTATACTTTTGGGGAGAAGAGAAGCCAAATATTTATTCATATTCTAAAACCCATCCTTCTGGCTCTATTTCCGTCTAGTGTCTAGGTTTGGAAAGAAAGTTTAGAACAAATGTTTTCAAAGTTTATGAGTAGTAATTTCTTATTATTTTAATTCTCCTGTACCTTAATCTGATCATATTTTAAGTATACTCTGATCTAAGTCCATCATAACATTTTCATTCATTCATTCTTGAAGATTAACGGTAATAAGACCAGGATTCTTCCTTTGTGATTGTGTCCAGGGTTAGAAATAAATCCTTGTTATGCCACTATTTGGGGAAGGGGAAAGAGAGGAAGCCAAATGAAATGAGTGCTTCATTTTGACTTCCTTTTTCTTGCTGAGAATAGTAGAGAAAGGAAAATAGTAACCTGAAAATCTTACTTAGAAGATTTTTAGGAGTATTGTGATTTTGAAGTAAGCATGTCCCACTTCTCTAGTGAGGAACTTGAGCATGCATGTTGTACAAAGAAAATCATTTCCCTGCTTCAAAGAGGAACCAGCTAGGACTATACAGTGTTATATACTGTGCCATTCCCCCCATTCCTTTATAGCTAGGGCTTTGTGGGCTTGCTTGGATCACACAGTTCCAGATGCAACTACAGAATGTGATACCAACTGTAGAAATCAGCTGAAATTGAGAAAGACTCATTCATGTAAAAGGCCTATGTATTTCTGGAAGTTGTAGGCTGAAAATGCAGGAAGAGAGAAGAAATTCCAAGAATTCCTGCTTAAAGCTGGCAAATTATGAAGGGGAATGATGTAGATGAAGCCATTACTTGTCACCTTTTCTTATAATCCAGAATTTTTCATGTTACAGGTAGTCCTTGATTTACAGAGGAATGCTGTGGATATAATTTACTTGGACTTCAGTAAGGCATTTGATAAAGTAGATCACAACCTACTACTTGATAAGATAGAAAAATGCGGGTTAGACAGCATCACCACCAGATGGATCCGTAGCTGGCTGACCGGCCGTACTCAGCGTGTGGTCCTCAATGGAACCACATCTACATGGAGGGAAGTGTGTAGTGGGGTGCCCCAGGGCTCTGTTCTGGGCCCAGTGCTCTTCAACATCTTCATCAACGATTTGGACGAGGGGCTAGATGGGGAAATCATCAAATTTGCAGACGACACCAAGCTGGCAGGAATAGCCAACACTCCAGAAGACAGGCTTAGGATACAGGAAGATCTGGACAGACTTGAACACTAGGCGCTATCTAACAAAATGAAATTCAATGGTGAAAAAAGTAAGGTTCTACATTTAGGCAAGAAAAACCAAATGTACAGGTATAATATAGGGGGTACCTTGCTCAATAGTAGTAACTGTGAGAGGGACCTCGGAGTCCTAGTAGACAATCACTTAAATATGAGCCAGCAGTGTGCTGCAGCTGCCAAAAAGGCCAACACAGTGCTGGGCTGCATTAACAGAGGGATAGAATCAAGATCACGTGAAGTATTAATACCACTTTACAATGCCTTGGTAAGGCCACACTTGGAGTACTGCATCCAGTTTTGGTCACCACGATGTAGAAAAGATGTTAAGACTCTAGAAAGAGTACAGAGAAGAGCAACAAAGATGATTAGGGGACTGGAGGCTAAAGCATATAAGGAACGGCTGCTGGAACTGGGTATGTCTAGTTTAATGAAGAGAAGGACGAGGGGGGACATGATAGCAGTATTCCAATATCTCAGGGGCTGCCACAAAGAAGAGGGAGTCAAGCTATTTTCCAAGGCGCCTGAAGGCAGGAGAAGAAGCAATGGATGGAAACTAATCAAGGAGAGAAGCAACCTAGAACTAAGGAGAAACTTTCTGACAGTTAGAACAATTAACCAGTGGAACAACCTGCCTCCAGAAGTGGTGAATGCTCCAACACTGGAAGTTTTTAAGAAGAGACTGGACAGCCATTTGTTCGAAATGTATAGGGTTACCTGCCTGAGCAGGGGGTTGGACTAGATGACCTCCAAGGTCCCTTCCAACTTTTTTATTATTATTTTTATTATTTTTATTATTATTATTATTATTATTATTATTATTATTATTATTATTATTATTATTATTATTATTATTATTATTATTATTATTATTATTATTATTATTATTATTATTATTATTATTACAATCACACTTGAACCTAAATTTTCCATTGCTAAGCAAGACTTTTTAAGTGAGTTTTGTCCCATTTCACGACCTTTCTTGCCACAGTTGTTAAGTGAATCAAGGCAGTTAAGTTAGTAACACAGTTGTTAAGTGAATCTGGCTTCTTCATTGATTTTGCTGGTCAGAAAGTCCCTTGGATACTGCAACTGTCATAAATACATGCCAGTTACTAAGTATCCGAATTTTGATCATGTGACCATGGGGATGCTGCAACAGTTGTGTGAAAATCGGTCATAAGTCACTTTTTTCAGTGCTGTTATAACTTTGAATGGTCACTAAACCTATACTCTACCTCACAAGTGTGAGAAAGATGCTTAGATATAAACGCTGCAGTTCCTTCCAATGATACAAGCTAACGTGTGGTCTTTTTAAAGCAATCCTGAATTGAATTTTGCAATCTATTTTGGCCTATTTATTTCCAACGTGGTAATAGTTGGATGGAGAGGTTTTGTTTTTTTTAATGTCAAACATACCCCCTGCTACATATACACTTCCCAATTTCTATTTTGCTGGCCACACTGGCAGGGCATATGACAACGCCACGTCTCTTTCTCGTTTCCTCCTTCCCCTTTGTCCTCTACCACCGCATTTTTCTGTCAGTTCTTTTCTCCATTAAATCAAATTAATGTTCTTCACACCCACCCTTAGAATATAATATAGCACCCTTTGTGAATATTTGAGAAAAAAATAATTTCCACTTTCTGAAATTGATAATCACAAAGACACTCTGAAAAAATGGCTAAGAGATTGGGGTTCAGTGATAGGAGTTGAGGCATTAAAAAGTGGGTCATTCACTATTTATTTGCATAAACTTTTAATACATTGTTACCTAGAATTTTTCCCAAAAGCCTGAGGCAGTAATCTAACTAGTGAATTGCAACTGCAGGAATATCTAATGCTAGTATAACAATCGCATTTTATTTTGTTATATTCAAAGTGAAATTTGTGCATTAAAATAATTGCGGCTATGCTGTAATTTATTAAAACATTAATTTTGGAAATCACAAAAATAGTGTGTGCAAGTAGAAAGAAATCTTGTGGCTGTCTTGACACTGAACACTTAAATGTCAGGGACTCAGGGTTGATTGCATATATGTAAGTTTGCAGCCATGAATTTGAATAATTCTCAACAGTCTAACCTTGCTGAAAGCCTACCCACTCCTTCGGACATGTTTTATAGGATTAGAATATGTGGATTTATGTAAGATTTTTTTAAAATAATGTTTTTGATATATTGCTTTGTAAGAAAACCATAAAATATAAATCACTAAGGCTACATATGTTTATAAAATATAGTAAACACATCAGAAAGTGTAATATAAAATCATGTAACTTATTTCCTCAGTGAACTTTTATATATAATTTTATTAAGAATTTTGATTATGATAGTAAAGTCTAATAGAAACCATACATAAAGAAAATAAAAATGAGTCGAAAAGTGCAAGAAAGAAAAAAGAATATGATAAAGAAAGAGAAAGTGAATATAAAAGAAGTTATTTCCAGTCTTCATCACAACAACTATAAATAAATTTAGTCTCAATTTACCCCCTCTAAGGTTGCAAACATTTATCTCTAAAATTCTTATCCTATCTGTTATGTATTAACAAATGATAAAACACCATCTTTTCAGTCTTATGTCAGCAGAGTGCAGAAAGGATAGCCAGAAGTATAAATATATCTTGTTTTAACCTTGATCAAATAAACCAACTTTATATAACTACATGTTAATAGTCTGAATCTTCAACTCTTTCAAATATTGTTGTAGGCTTTGATTTCTCTAGTTGTTGTTTTTTTGTCCCATCACACAGAGTTTTTGTAAATCCAATAAGAAAAAATTACCCAGGTCACTCTCTTGGTTTTTCATTTGTATTTCCTCTTTAAATTTTAAAGCCTCAGCCAGTTTCTTTTGTAAATATCCTTTTCTAACTTATTCTCTTAGCCTGTCAGTTTTAAATCTACTTTTGATACCATCTCTCTTTTGTCAGGTAAAATTTGTTCTATAGCTGTCATTTTTTAATAACATCTTTTGGGCATAATCTGTCCGTAGCAGCAGATATCATTACTGACATTGTTGATTTGGAGGCTACTATTTTCTGCTTCCATTCTTCTATAGTGTCCTTCAATATTTTCATTATGATAACATTTTGCAATATTTTACAGACTTGTAAAACTTTCCTCTATCTAAAAATATTAGTTCCCTCTAATGTCCAGTTTTTGAAATCATGAAATTGCTTATCTTTATTTTGTCTTGTAAAAGCCAAAGCACAATCTATTTCCCACGAAAACTGTATTTATAACTAGTGCCAAAATTTTATTGTACAAGTTTCAATATTCCAGTTTTTTTCTGGAAGTAGTTAACCAGCAATTTCTGAAAGAGATTAGAAAGTGAGATCTGCAAACATAGTGTCATTTAAACATCTTCACTGCAGCTGCAAGCAAGATAATCCCGTCATCTCCGGGCACCCAACCTGCAGAAAACCACTGTTCTGCAGTCTCATCATGGGGAGCAGCTGTCCAGAACACATGTAGGTGATCTTTGTCCTCTTTATATGGAGAGGTTCCAAGGAACCGATCTACTCACCGGTTTCTTGGTCCTTGTCATAGTTATTGGCTTTGCTTTCAAAGAACTGTCTTCAATTTGCTGTACCTCATCCGGAGGTTCACTTCCTTAGTGAACTTTGGAAACTAAATGTTCCCAACTTGCATAGCAAGAAATTTTATAGATACAAAGTATATTGGTATAAATTGGGAAAGGGTAATGTTTGAAAGCTATTGAAGTTGTCTGTGTGTTTGATTAAATTGTATTCATGCAATAGTTTCACATAGCAGATTTAATTTACCTTATCTTATTCAGCCAACGATACCCAACATTTTCATTCTTGATATTTTTGGTATGGGACTTATGGACATACATAGTGTACACACCCTTTGAAGTGTTTTAGGCAACAGGTCATACTGTATGCTTTATTTTGATAATGGTGGAAGGGGATACCTAGATCTTATAAAAATATAGAAAGCAAGGAAATTTGCCCAGTCTACATGAAAGTATAATGGAAATTCATTGTTTCACAGGTCAAATTTACAGTGTATTATAGCAAGTTCAGAACCTTGCTGCCTTTTGGATACCTAATTAGATAACTGTAATAGTCTAAATAGGGCTGCCACTGAAAAGGTCTAGCTGTGATTCAAAAAGCAGCTGATTTTTACCTTTGAAACCCTGAAATGTCAGAGGCCACAATAACAAATATTCTGCTCCATTACGACCCTGCAAATAAGTTGGGGTGCTTATTGAACGCCCCACACTTCACTGCTATAAGTACAATGAATAGCTTCACGCAAGACCATATTTTCTCCATCCTCCCGATTGGTTTTAAGAGGTTTTCTGTTTTGGGATTTTATCTTTTTTTTTTCAGTTTCCATTTGCTTTTGTTTTAATATGACCACCATATTTTGAGAAAACAGTTTAAAGTGTTGAGATAATTTTATATCCATTTACATTATTAATTACTTTGGAAACATTAAATTTTAGAGCTGATTACTACATATTAAAATAAATGGTGTTTCTTCAAGAACACATTATTAAAGTTTTATCAATTTCATATGTAAATGAGTAATTCAGTGGTAGAACATATGTTTCTCATGCGTTAATATTCAAATGTTAACCCTTGACATCTCCATTTTAAAAATAAAATAAAATTCAGAGTTTACTATCCAGAAAGTAATGGACTGATACCTTAAGCAATCTCATTGTTAAAAAAAAACATTCAATAAAAGATATTATTTTCTTTATTTTATGGAATCCCATTCCCCAATTATTAGTTAATTTCAGTACTGCTTTTTCTTTTACTCTGAATCAAGACATCAGCTTCTTTTTTAGTCTTCTCTCGAAGACTTAAAAGAAAATGAGGGTTTATTTTAATTTTAAATTTTACTTTATAATATGTTTGTTATAACAGAACTTTATATTATGCTGTACAGAAACCCTTTTTATTAAATGGACTTCAGATGAAATCTTTCTATGTAAAGACATCATTATAAGGCTAGGATCCTCATGTCCTCTATGCTTGAAGCCAATATGCATATGCTTTGTTAATATGATGTATTTAAAAGCACAAAGTATGTTTTTTTCCAACTGAGCAGGGGGTGATTGTTAACGGGAACTTTTGTAGCAAAATATTATAGGTTAAGATTTGGATTCATTATTTCTCCTGATGAACTGCATTCATTCTAAGAAGGCCAGAATATTTTTTCCCCTCAATAGCTAACAATGTAATGTTAATTAAAATTCCTTGTTTACTATTTTTAAAAATAATCACATTGCAAGAGGTGCTTAGTGCATATTGTCTGTCGAACGAGTTGACTCGTCTATTCTTGTGCATATTTAGTTAGCATGAATCCTGCTGAAATCAAGAGTCTTGAAGATCAATGTTTGTTAAGGTTGAAGTATTTCACATTCTCTGTGTATCTATTTCTAGGGTATTTATCTATTTATGTGGGTTACATACTATGCTCTCAATTCTTGGATGTTTGTATTGTGGATTAGTAAAAAATCATATCTTCATCTCTTTTTCCTGAATTGGAAGTTGGGGGTAAAAGGGTTCTTTTTTGAGACATAAAATTGGATACAAAATGTGCTAGTGTAAATATTTGGCATTATGCCTGTGATCAATTAAAAATATCTGCTTTGAACTAAGGTTTCTTTTTGAACTGGGGCAATCTATCAACATTTCTATAGTTATCTTTTATTACTATCTTGTCTTGAGCCCTTTTTTTAATGACATCTATTATCAGATTGAAATGGCGATTGAGACACTGCAAAAGTCTGATGGTCTGTCCACTCACAGAAGCTCTCTTCTCAACAGCCATGTAAGTTGCCTCTTCTTCATGTAAGCTAATCCTTTACTTATTCTGCATGCTTTGCTTGTCTTCTAAATGCTTGTTTTGTTTTGTCACCCTCCCCCAGCTTCTGAATTTTCCTTTCCACTTTTGAACTCTCATAGCAGCTTTTTTTTTTTTTTCATGCAAGATGTTAGTGCACCAAAATTGTTCGATTTCCCTGCTCTTAGAAGGCTGCTTTTAAGTTTCCTGAATCACTAAAAGCAATTCAGAAGTAACAGTCAGAACACACCTAGGTTAATACGGTCTCCATGTTATTGTCAAACGTGATGGGAATTGTACCGTCATTTGAGGAGCAAAATCTCATAACTCTGATGAAATGCAATCTACAAGCATTTCATACATAAGCAAAACCTGCTTCACTCAACTGTGTTGTATTGTAGTAAGAGAAGGAAAAAGATAAATAACTAACCAAATATTGGTTTAATTTTTGAACCCCATCCAATTTAGTCCTCTGAATCCATGTGGGTTTTATATAAGTTGCTTTTTTATTTGTGTACAGAAAAATGGAGAAAACAATTTCAGTATGAACACATTTCTACCTTTTCAATATTTATGTGCAGTATTCTAGGGTTATTTGACAGGGGTTCTAGAGCAAGGTACAAATGCTACATAAAACATGTATGCCTGTGTGAAGCAACCAAGATTTGCTTTGATGAACTGAAGAGTCTATCAAGCAGTGGTTCAGAGACTGAATATTTCCAGCAAATAATGTTGGAGAAGGTTCCTCCTAACCTTCTCTACCAATCCAGGTCAAAATGCTTACAGGCTACATAGCTTCAGAACTACATTCAGAATGCATTGAAATCACTCAGTCTGGCAGACTTTCAATGCATCTAGTAGGTGGCTTTAGAGTATGCTTCAGAGTGTCTTGTTGACCAAATATCTGCTAGAGGTGAGCCAGCAGTGTCACCCAGGTCCCAGCCAGAACACTTGGTCATTGTATTCTGGAGGAGGTAAGCTGTCAGAATTGATGGGCAAATCTCCTGGCCTGTGCACTCAAGAAGACTGGTGGCCAGAAACTTGACCAGTTAATGCTGGTAGGAGGCAAGTCATCACACCATTTGCTTGCGTGCTTTGCAATAGGCTAACTAGGTGATTGGCAGCAGGCATAGTAGCACCTCTAATCAGCTGAGTGGGACTTTTAACGCTAATTGCAGGATTTTCTTCCACAGCCTCAGAGACTCCTCAATGCCACAGAGAATATTCCTTTCAGACTTTTTTTTTTTAATAACTTGTAAACTTTGAGGAGAAAGGCTGTGAGAAGTGCTCAAAAAAAGCCCAAGTTTCTGTACTTTGGTGTTAGGAATAAAAGGGTGTCTTCCTTTGGAAGTCATCTTCTGGGATGAGTGCATCACTCAAAGCTTCACTGAAGCAAAGCATTCCTTTGAGGATTTGGCAACCTTTGTATAGAGCAGACATGTCAAACACAAGGCCTGCGGGCCAAATCCGGCTCGCCATGTGGTTGCGTCTGGCCCGTGGAGCTGCTCTGGAAACAGCGAAGGACTGGCCCGTGGCACCTTGGACTGGCCCAGGCCGACTGGGCGCTGATTACAACCTGGTGCCAGCCATCAAAGCCAGAATGCACTCAGTCTTAGATCCATGGGGCAGCCCTAGAACCAGCAACGGGCACCCCGCCCCCTTGGGCGCGCATGCAGGAGGCAGCGAGCAGGTGGAGTCCAGCCTCCCTGCTGGCTGTCTTGCCCCGGAGGCTGACTTCACCCAGGACTGCGGCACTCGCCGCCTCCTGTGCACATACCCAGGGGGCGGGGCAGAGGTGTCAGGGTGGTCCCTTGCTGGTTCCAGGGCTGCCCCCTGGATCTAAGGCTCAGTGCATTCTTGCTTTGATGGATGCAACCAGATTGTAGATGACCCCCCCTCCAGCATCTCCATGGCCCACTTGCTGACCTAGCCTCGCAGCCACGAGGCTTCCCTTTCACCAGGACTACCCCTGCTTGTCTGTGGGATAGCCACGGCCACCAACAGCATGGCCACCGGCAGCGCTGGCAATCTCTCCCCCTCCCGTCATTCTTTCCTGAGCATGGAGGAAGGAAAAAGATGGGAATGAGAAGCAGGGAAGAAAGGAGGGGAGGGAAAGAGGAACAAAGTTAGGAAATGGAAATGAGAAGAAGGGAAGGGAAGGGAAGGGAAGGGAAGGAAAAGGAAGGAAGGAAGGAAGGAAGGAAGGAAGGAAGGAAGGAAGGAAGGAAGGAAGGAAGGAGATTATAATGAGAGGGGGGAGGGTCTGAGGGAAGTCCTGCCTTAGCACTTGGCCACAAGCAGCTATGCTGCCCTTTCGCCATCCCCTTGTCCCCTCCTCTTGACCTCTTCTGATGGTCTCCCATCCTATCGCTGTGGATGCGTTGGTTACAAAGCCAGGTCTCCTCATAAGGAGAGGGAGTGGGCCTCCCTCTGACCCACATTTTGCCTTCTTGCAAACACCATGAGCAACTTGGCCAAGGAGACCGAGCCAATCAGCAGCAGCCTTGAGGAGGAGGTAAGTGAAGCTGGACGCCTCCTTGGGAAAGGCTGGACTGTGGATGCTTGCCCTCCACTGCCCAGGGCTCCAGGCAGACTGCATCATGGCCTGAGAGGGATAGCAAGGCTCCTCTGGGGAACAAGGGTATGGTGCTTGCCTTGGTCTCGCTTTCCTTGGCTAGAGACAATGGATCCCCCCAGCCCCGCCCAAGCCGCCACAGGCATTCCCCGATACGAGCAATGTTGAGCTGGCCACACCCACCCTGGCCACCCCCACCCCCGCTATGCCCACCCCAGCCCCACAAGGTTAACCACAACCCTGATGCGGTCCTCAGTGAAATTGAGTTTGACACCCCTGCTATAGAATATCATTTAAGGAGCAGTATAGTCATCTCTTTTAATAGACAGACAGATAATATATTTGACAAAATGACACCAAAGGCAATTTTGATTGAATCAAGATTGAGACAGTTTTGCCACAGGTCCAAATGTTAGTTTCCATCCACTGATTCCATTGGCCCTACTCTAATCTGGGCCAAATTTTAATTAATTAATTAATTGTGTTAATATTTAATAAAGTAACATATTAAGGCCAAAAATAACATAGCTTTACTTTAACTTTCCTTCACAGAAAAATACAGCAAGGGGTTTAGTTGGTGCCTTGGACCACTTGAATAATTTCATATAGATGTTCTCAATTACTTTGTGGTATTTTAGGCACACTTATTGTTCGCATACTAAACATTATACTGGAAAGTTGGTTGCCTTATTTTTTAGCTATAGCAAATTAATGTTATAATTTATATTATTTAGATATGGAATCTATAATACTTCTCTACCTGAAAAAAACCCCAATTTATACAATATTTATTTTTATTTATATAATCAGATAATTTGTAAATTCTTCAATTTACATTGAATATTAATGTACTGGTAGTCCCTGACTTATAACCACAATTGACCCCAACATTTCTGTTGTTAAGCAGGACAGTTGTTAAATGAATTTTGTCCCATTACATGGCTTTTAGATTTAAATTGAATTTTTGTACTGTGCTTTTTTGTTCTGTACTTTTTCCTGAGAATTAAGATGAAAAACTAACATTCAGAACTGGTAGAAAGGGAAGTATTTGTATAAAATAGCAATTAGGATTTGTTTTGGAACAGAATTTCACAATAATGAATCATGCAATTAATTCACATTTTTGGAGTGTGTGCCAATAGCAAAACATTACAAAGCCTTATTAACACCATATTGTGTTTGTTTTTGTTTTTATTTAGTTCCTAAAATTATTATTAATAATTGCTCTTCTTTTTACTTTTTTTTATTGGTGTCCATTCCTTATTTGTGGCACCTGAGTCAGAGTAGGATACATCTGAGCAAGGATGTATTCTGATTCTGATTAGCTACAATACTAATGGCAATCATAAACTCATTCTGTATTAACCTCTGCCAGTTATTTGTTTCTTCCTTGAGATTATTTGGATCCTATTCGCTCAGATATAACTTACCAAAGTTATATCACAGCAGTTTTCCACCCAGCATTTACTTTCAATGGCCTCCCAGGTAAGAGTAATTTTCAAACAGACTCCTAGCTATCAGTGCTCAAAGTGACTTGAAGTTATTAGCCAAAGGTAGATCTTTAAGTTGGTTATCTAAGAACAAATCTTCCAATTTGAAAAATACTTGTCAATGAGTTTGACATAATCTTTAAGAAGGGTCTATTCTAGAGCAACATTTGAGTTGTTGGATTCCAGGGCCAAAGATGGCCACTTCCACCACTTGCTATATCACGAGACTACATACATATGTGGTACCCAAGCCATTGAAAATATTGCTTATGTTTTGTTTGACTGCCCCTCCCTTAGGCTTTGGTACTTATCATTCCCATTGGAAAGAACAGCCACTGGGATCTGAATCATAGATTGCTTTATTTTCTCCTAGGCTCTCGTGTATATATTATAAGCAGAACTGCTAAGTTTGTAATTGAGCTAAGAACCTGATACATTGAATAAATGGGGGTACTCTCTAAGGGTGATGCAGACTCTTTGTATTATCACATATATATTTTATCACTGCATTTTCTTTTATCTATTTTATCCCGGAATCAGATCATGTACTTTTATTTTATTGATATGGTCATAAGACTAATCAGTGAATAAACTATTGCTATTACTATTTCCTCAGACCTATAGTGCACTGTATCCACTATAATTATGTGACAGAGCAGCTGTTTGTTAAATTCTTGATGTGTTGTTATTTCAAATGTGGAATTACATTAATTGTTACTACCTGAAAAATACTGCACTGCTTGTTATAGACCTCGCTGTATGATCTGATGCAGATGATCCTTTGTCAGTGAAATCTGTAAGCAACATTCTTAAGAGGATTCCTTGACTGGGCTGTGTCAGCCATAGCTATAGCAAGTGAATGGATTGAGAATTAATTAAAGATGGATCATCTATCAGAGGCAGCAGCTGTCTAGGCTGGGAAGTTAAGCAGGGGTACCTCTAGTTAATCTGTAAGTGTGAGACTACCAAGGAATACTAGGATTGTAGGCTTGATTGAGAAAAGTCAGAAAAGATCCTAGAAGAAGGCAGTGGCAAACTTATTTCCATATCATAGCCAAAAAAACCTATACAGACAAGTTTGCCAGGAAGCGGGAAGAGACTTTATTTTTCATGATCCATCTAGGATAAAAAAAAAAAAGTGACATGCATAATTTGTAGTTTGCCATTAATTACTAATCAGTATTTACCAGACAGACACACCCATCGAGCTATTGCATTTCAGCATAAGCAAGGTTATGCAAAACACAGAAAGTAAGTAATTTCATTTCGGCACAAATAGGAAGAGTGTGGCTACTTCAATCCATTCTGGTTAATTTTAATGTATTATGTGCATTAAGCTACTATATTCTTGGTTTCTGACCTGAGATATGCTGTTCAATTCGTTAGGGTATTTAACAAAAGACAATGGTTTTGATTTCCCTTGCTCCATATCAGCATTCTGATAGCAATTAGAGATCAGATTCTCTGATCAGCTGTACAGAGAATGAAAACATGAAATGTCAGTAACAGTGAATGTGAGAGACAAAAGAGACTGATGCTTAGTTGCAGAGGGAAAGACATGGAAACGAGCTTGCTGAATTGTGAGGCAGAGGTAAATAAATGTTCTTATCAACCGTAAGCTCAGTCAGTAATTGTCAACTTTTGGTAATAACTATCCTTCCAAAATTACAATAAAGGTTTAGTTGGTATGCAATTTTGTCAACATTTTGAGCTTGACGGTGTAGCATTGCTCATATTCATAAAACTGTTAGTATTTTGAAAGATACCAATGAGATTGTTTATAATAATTTTAAGTAACTGAACAAAATCACATGTTTGTATGTTTTAATACTATTGTCAATTACTATAAAGCTAATGGAATGTATATTGGCACTTTCAGATTATTCACTATAAACTTCATTTTCACTGTTGAAAACTATTCCTGTTTTGTGTAGGAAACTCATACTGCTAGTTATTAGAGAGCAATTGGGAAACCTAGAGGTTGCGTATCTCTGCTAAAGGTGATCTGCAATAAGCAGGTTGACTATACAACAGCATATAGCACCCATTATTCTGTTCCACTGACTTGATTAAAGTGGTGCTTTTATAGCAGCATGGAGAAAAACTGCACAGCATGCTAGGTCAAAAATGAAACTATTTTTCAATCCACCTTTCTAATTTTAACATGTGACTGTTTTGATTAGCTGTTTTCATCTACTTTATCTTTATTCACTGATTTCCACATAAAGTTTTTATTATAATTGCCAGGGATGCAGCAGAATTTTTACTAGGCCTGATGTACAGGTAGTCTTTGACTTATGACCACAATTGAAACCAAGATCTTGGTCGTTGAGTGAAGTGGTCATTAAGCGAGATGTCACGTGACTGCTTTGCTCAACAAACATAATCCTGGCACTCCTGACTGAGGTCATTAAGCAATCTTGCAGGTCATTAAACGGGCTAAATCCAAGGTAAAGAGTGTAGGATGCCACATGAGAGGTAGGGGAGAGCACTGAAATTCTCCCTGCTGAATCCATATAAAATTTTTCAGGATGGACAGTCACATGGCACTCTGTACTCCTTTCCTTACCACACTGCCTCTCTCCCCAGGACCTGGAAATCCTACCTGCTGAAATCCAATCCTCCCTCAGGATTCGAACTCAGTTTCTGCACCCCACCAAAAGATTCATCTCCCTTCTATGTGCATGATGTCACATGATGTCACCATGTGCATGACATCACATGAACACAGGTTGCTTAGCAACCAGTCATAAATGTGAACAGATTGCTAAACACCCAGATCACAATCATGTGACCACAGAAATGGTAGCGCAACATTTTATAACAGCTGGAAGTGTTTATAGGCTGTCGTATGTCAAAGCTCATACATGGACTTTTCAAAGCCATTGTAATTCCTGACCATCATTAAACAAACACACACAATAGCAATAGCACTTAGACCAGGAGTCTTTAAGCGTGCCTGGCTGAGGAATTCTGGGAGTTGAAGTTCACAAGTAATAAAAGGGCCAAATTTGAAGACCCCTGACTTAGACTTACATATCCCACTTCACAGTGCTTTACAGCCCTCTCTAAGCAGTTTACAGAGTCTAAGATTACCTGTACTTAATGGCCTGGATCATTTCACTGCATGTATAATTCTACTGTCAATTGGAACTTTTTAGAGTTTTCAATGTTTGCATTAATTTTTTCTCTAATGGCCAGGGACGTAGGCATTAGTGACACTAACTATCAAGATTGATAGGGAGAGACCCCTTCGTTTCTTTCGGGAGTTTTGACATTCAAAGTTGTTTGATGACTAGAGTGAATTAACAGCTCTACTTCATCACTAAAGGCAATGCAAATTCCATTGCTTTATATACAGTAATTCATTTTTCCAAGAGGCCTAGCACAGATGGGTGCTGCTTATACATCAGATTGCTTGTTTTATAATAAATTCATGGCTATTTTCAGTTTCCTCAGCTTTAATGTACAATAAGTAGGAAATGTTTTTGAAGAATAAAAAAAAATCTTCTATAGCACCATCAATATTAAAATCCAAGGTTAGATAGATATTGTTTTTCTCTGCTACTACAGAGAATAGAGAAATGAATGTATTATTCCATGATGCTGCTGGCAAAGGAACTTTTAGAAATAACAACAACAACAACAACAATTAGTACTACCACTAAGCTTTCTATTGCACCTGTGCATGATTTACTCAGATGTCACCTTATTCTGGCTATGTTGCTACAAAATGTGTTATTTTTCCTTGTCTCTTTTGATAGTGTGATTAAATGATTCAGTCACACCCCAAACAGAGATGCATCAGAACCACCTGTTGTCAGCTGAATCCTTATAGTAACTCTGCAGAGTGAAGTGGAAGAGGGGGTGCTATTTGAAGACATGCCATTTTTACTTTCAAAGTATTGGGACATTTAGATTTTGGCTTAATTAAGGAATCCTAACCCTTTCTAAATGTTTCCATTTCATTAAAGCTATGGTGCAGTTATTAAACAAGATATTTTATGCTCTCTCATGATAAATGTGGCCTATTTTATATATTATGGAACTGACTTTTTGCTTTCTCCATTGATAAATGAACTCTGCTCCATGTATATCACAAGTATGTAAAATATACTGCTTAACAGGCAGTTATTAATATTAAATATAGGCCTGCCTTGTTTCACATGTGAAATAAATAAAATTGTTGAGAGAAATAGCTTACAGGGCCAAATGGAATTTTCAGTGAAATTAAATACTTTATCACTTGTAAGGGCAGATTTTGCTCTTTAACAAAGCAAAATACAGTTATTATTCCAGTAAAATTGTGCAATAACCTTAAACTTGCTAGTTCCATAATACACAGACTACATTCACTTCATAAATATCATTTCATTTTTGCTTGTATAAACTACCTTCAGTATTGCTCAAAGGGCCAATACTTTTTCTCTAAGTATATATTATTTCACTTTAAATGAAATTGTTGAAGTATTTAGTGTTGTCTAGGGTCATAAGTGGGTTCTGCTTTTTTCCCATTATCTGTAAAGTTATAATGAAGTAATACACTAAGCTTTATTGAATTATCCTGGAATTGGAAGAGGGGGCTAGTTCAGATAATAACTATTATTTAATCTCTAATGAAGCCTCTTAACAAGCCTTTGAACTTGTTTTATTTTTATTTTTCTTTGTCCCTAAATTGAAATAGCTTCAATGGCTTTTAGACAACTATGAAACAGCAGAAGGAGTGAGCCTTCCCAGAAGCACTCTCTACAACCATTACCTGAGACACTGTCAGGAGCATAAATTGGACCCTGTCAATGCTGCTTCTTTTGGAAAACTCATACGGTCAATTTTCATGGGCCTGCGGACCAGAAGATTGGGAACCAGGTTGGTGTGAGAAAATCAAGGTTTGGGTATAAGCGTTACTTCATCTAAGAGCAACTGTAATGCATCAAGGCCAACATTAGCATGTAAAAAGAATCTCATTAGATCAAGTCAAAGTCTGATCAAGTTGTATAGCCTTTTCCCCACTATAATTTGAGGAAGTGGTATTTATGGCATTGAGTCTGCTAGTGCAGTAAAGCCATCGAGGATAGTTATCATTGATAGTTGTACGCCACATGCATTTATTTTTGGGCAGACTTTTAAAAAATGTGGTGTAAAAAAAAATATTGTGTAAAAAATTATTTATTTTTAATTGTCCTGAATGTTCTCGCATATTGTTTCAATGTGTAACTCAGACAAGTAATATGAGAAAAAGAGAAAAATATTGTCCACATTTTCCACTTAAGCATGCTTTTATTTCCCTTTTTATAACCTTTCTAAGCTATAGATACTATGGTCTTCCAGAGCGTAATACTTTAGACATCTAATTATTTGGGGACTCTTTATGTACCTTTATCAGCTTTCCAACTACTTTATTTTAGAGACTTAGTGGCTCAAAATTTGCACAATATCTCCAAAGTGTTTGCACTGCACAATAGATTCACTTGTTGGAAATGTTATTTTCAGTTTCTCTTGTAGTGATTTGTGACTTAGAATTTATTGCTGCCTGGTGGAGTTTTTTAAAGGTTGACTTAACTGTTCCCCATAACTCAAGGGGGGGGATAATTACTGCCAGTTCAAAGCACATTAGCATGTATTTGAGATTTGGGTTTTATGCTCCAGTGTAGATCATGTTGCATTTAATTACATGAAACTGCATCTACTATTTTGAGTTTATTCACCTACTTCAATCTTCATGAATAATTTGATATAAACAAATTATAACCTCATTACTTGCCCCTAATTCTAGTAGTCCCAAAGAGAAATCCTTGAAAGCCACTTCGTACATGTCTTTCTTATAAAACTTGTCTATCCACTTCTATTGATTGATTACTGTATCTGTTACTGGTCCATGAGAAGACTTACCACTTACCTCATGAATGCCGGATTTGCCAAGGAGCTTGGTGGGCATCTGTCAAACCGTTTTGGAAAACTAGGTGTACATTATTATGTCATTCCATCTCCATGTTTAATAAAGTCTGGAAATTTAGTGAGAACATCTACATTTGTAGAAGCTGTATTGGCTCTTTTTTAGCAAGGCCTATTTTGTTTCTCTATCTGACTTTTCTTTTAATCATAATGTTCTACCAGTACATATAGAATAATGGTCTAATTACAGGTAGTCCTCAACTTGCAACCACAATAGAGCCCAAAATTTCTGTTGCTAAGTGAAACATTTGTTAAGGG
The DNA here is from genome assembly GCF_001527695.2 of Protobothrops mucrosquamatus. Classification (NCBI taxonomy): domain Eukaryota; kingdom Metazoa; phylum Chordata; class Lepidosauria; order Squamata; family Viperidae; genus Protobothrops; species Protobothrops mucrosquamatus. The sequence continues at coordinate 44,022 of NW_015388270.1, forward strand.
AGTTTTGCCCCATTTTACAGCCTCTCTTGCCACAGTTGTTAAGTGAATCACTGCAGTTGTTACATTAAGTAACATGGTTGTTAAGTGAATCTGGCTTCCCCATAGACTTTGCTTGTCAGAAGGTCACAAAAGGCAATCACATAACTCCGGGACACTGCAGTTGTCATAAGTACATGCCAGTTGCCAAGTCCACGGAGATGCTGCAACAGTCGTAAGTATGAAAAATGGTTCTAAGTCATGTTTTTCAGTGCTGTTGTAACTTTGGTCCCTAAATAAATGTTTGTAAATTGAGGACTCCCTGTAATACACGTATTTTCTGTTGACCCTCCTAGGCTGTGCAATTTCATGTATCTACAGAAATAAGTTTTTGATGGCAATTCTATATAACAAATAAAAGGTCTTAAAGTTTGTATATAGTGGCATACAATTTTTGCCTCCCTCCAAACGTTTCTGCACTTGTTAGGGTTGGGTGCTGCCTTAACATGATGATTCTAGTTGCTACAGAGCTCCAGGCCTGGTTTTAAGCCAAGACAGGAATCACACCTTAATACGCTGCTTACCATTATTTAATTTTCTACTTTTGGAGGCTGTGCTAATTTTAAGGAGTCATTGCTTTTTCATACATAAGACTTATGTGTTCTTCACTGTATACTATCCAGATTTAGGGATTAGTTTATTTTTCATTTGTCATTTAGAAGGTCAGTTCAGCTGCAACTAGAACAGCGAATGTAAAGAATTCATTTACATCCCAATTCAATCTCCTTCAACGGTGTTTTTTTTTTTTAAAAAAAAATGTTTGTCTTATAGTTCTTTTCCATATATTTCATAAAGTATTTTTCTCACTTCTTTGGAGTCCTTTTTATTTTTATTTGGGCAAAATCCATGTTTAAAAGAATTAATTTCTCTAAGAAGTTCTCTGGCTATGCTACCAATTGGTGTCATAGTAATATCTTGGATTTGGTAATATCATTTTGATCTAACTATTCTTTTCAACTCTGCTTCTATTATTGTGGTTTTAAATAAACTTCAAGCGTGATAGAAAGGCTCTATCTGCAGGTGCAGTAAACAGAAATTGAATCATGCAAATATACTTACGGTAGGAACAGAAACATTGCAGACGTACAAAAACATATTTTCAAGATATACCTAAAAAAGCTAGCAGTGATGAATTATCAAAACTGAAGAAGCTTCTTGGATAAGAAGCAAAATATTTTCAAAGAAAAAAAAACAAAGTCCGGGTGCCTTTTGGAAAAAAAGCACCTTTGGGACAACCCTAATCTGGATGATTAAGAATACCCTTAGAAAGTGACTGACTGGGAAAGAGGATATGGAGATGGGGCAGATAGAATAGAGAAAACATTGACCCATTGGGTATCAGAGGGCATTGTATCAATTTATGGAGGGTAAATGTATTTATTTGATTCAATTTTTTTCAGTGCCATCTGACTCCAAATTGACTCTGGGCAGCTTGCAGTACAGGAAAAACTGGGTAAAATATAATAGGGTAAAGAAAAATAAAACAGAATAAATAAACAAGATGGCAAATCCGGACAGCCATTCTGCAGCATATTATACGCATCCAACAAGGGGTTCCATAAGTTATTAATAACTACAAGTCATAATGGCTATATTCTGAGTGTCAGTTGTAACAGGACAATAAGCAATTTAAGAAGCGTTGCCTTCATATAGGACAATAAATGAGAAAAATATTATCTTCATATTGACTTCCTATATACCATTCTGGTTATGGTTTCTCTGTAGATAGTTCTTTGGCTGCTATGGAAACAGGATGCTGAACTTATCTAGTATTGCATTTCTCATATTCTCTAAATGTCCCTGTGAGAAGTAAACATGCTTGATGGTCTTCAGAAACCCTGGAGTACAGTTAGAGTATATGAATAGATTTATGGAATACAGGATTTCAGCATGGCTAGCTAGTTAGAACCCAAACAGGAGCTTTGTTTGGACAGCTATAAAAGGCAAGTGTGTTGGTAATCAAAATAAACCTTAGATGTGTGCGTGTGCGTGCACACATGTGCACGCATTCATATGGTATCTTCTGCTTGTTACCTTTTGTTTTGCTTAGAAGGGAGAGTTGGAATATCAGCCATTCCTCTATGAACTGCCTATTTGGAAGCAGCCTTAATGCTAAAAAGCTCAGGATCTGTGCTATTTCAGCAACCTCCCAGTGGTTGTCTATTGATTGTTGGTTGCTTTTTCTCAAAGGGGGAATTCCAAATATCACTATTATGGGATTCGTGTCAAGCCAGACTCTCCTCTTAATCGACTACAAGAGGACATGCAATATATGGCTATGAGACAACAACCCATGCAGCAGAAACAAAGGTAAAATATTCTTAAAATAAGTACTTTGCAGGTAGTAGATTTTAATGTTGGTGGGGAGAGGACATTGCAGTATCTGAATTGTATGACAAATAAACTTGAGCAACAGGACCATAAATTGTGGACTTTGATAAATGGAATGTGTAGAAAACGAAAATATTGGCTATTGTTTTTCTATTCAACATTTAGGCCCAGGTGAACTAAATCAGGCCTCATGGAAAAAGTATTGAACCAAAGTCTGTGCTATGCAGTCCAGGGGAACTATTTGTAATATAAACTGCAATTGTACTTTACTTAATATGATTTTGCTAAGCTTGCTTGTTTCAAATATATTTAGAACATAAGGACTGGAACTGTGAGAAATGGGGAACTGAAAGTAGTTGATGGGTGCGGGTTCAGATGTACATGGATATGAAGAAAGTTATGGTCAGCAGAAAGTCTACAGAAAGTGCAAGGTTGCTGACCATCTGTCTATGGTCTTAGGATGAGAAAAGGTATAAAAGGTTGGGAGTGGACCTGATTGATTTGCCATTGGCCAATAGCCGTCCTTGTTGGATCTGCTATGTCATTGGACCTCATTGCAATGGGTTGTTAATGTAAGTGATGTTATGATGTTTGCTTATGTTCCAAATTATTACTGAAATAAACCTCTGAATCTTAAAGTGAGAATTATTGTTTTGTGTTGCTGTCTCTTGTTTCTTTCATTGGGTTTTTCCGCGACAATGTTTTTGATTGATAGTCCTTGCTTAACAACCTTAATTGGGCCCGGAATCTCCATCATTAAATGAAGCAGTTGTTAGGCGAAATATCATGTGACTGCACTGCTTAGCAATTGCTGGTGTAACGATCCCATTTGCAGTTGTTAGGCAACTCATACTTCTCCTGCGCTGCCATACTTGCCTCCACTTCAGTTCCCCCACCCACCTATCTTCCCTCCTATCTCTGCCCTATGAGCCATCTTGCACTGCCCATGTCTGCTGCTCCCAGCTAACTCTTGCCCTCTTCTTCCTCCTGCTGCTGGCGAGAGATGCTGAGGCAGCTGCTGGCCCCTTTGCACCTAGCTTAATGAATGGTTGTTAAATGAGGATTACCTATATTGTACCAGTCAGAACTGGACATGGCATTGCTGGTGCAGTCTGACCAGTGGAGCAAAGAGTGGTACTATCACTTCCTGTGATTTTGACACTGTACCTCTGTTGATGCAGCCCAAAACTATATTGGCTCTATTGGCAGTAGTGCCACATTGCTGGCTCATGCTTAATCCAGGGCACTTGGGTCCTTTTCACAACTATTACAGCCCCTATACCTTTTGCATCTAATTTTTCCTAAGTGAAGAACCTTACGTTTCTCACCATTGAAGTGGGCCTATCTTCAAGGTGCTAACAATGCTTTCTTGCCAACTTTGTATATTGTTGCTAAAAAAAAACTATGTAGGTATGCCTGTGGAGTCACTGAGAGACATGTTTAAATTAAAGGAGATGCTACTGTTCAGGAATTATGTGCCGTGTTTTAAATTAATAATATTAATCTGACTATCCCTGGTTCTTGGGAAGGACTTGATACAGGGATAAAAAATGCCAAATTCAATGTAAACATCTGGCTGATTGTGCGACCAACCACAATAATAATATATGATGCTATTCTTTCTATAAAAAAGAATTTCTTAAATTCTCAGTACTTTACCTTAAGAGAATCCTTTCAGCTTAGCAAAAACTTTCATGTGGTTACGGGGATTGAACGAGACTGTTTTTAAAAGGATGTAGAAAGTATGCCACTCCAGGCTTAGGATACCAGTCTAACAAAAAAAAAAAAGTGATTGTTAATCAAAATGTATCTGTGCAACAGTTGCATGAAAAATAAGAAGAGCCCCGTTGATTCAGGTCAAAGTTCATCAGGTCCAGCATTCAATTTTGCACACAGATGTCTTTAGGGTGCTTGCAAGCAGGAGATGGAGATCCACTTTTCTCTTGGCTACTGTTTCCCTGCTAGAAATGTTTCCGTGCTCCTTTCCACAAGAATTCCAGAAGCTATTCAAACTCTGCGTGAAAAAGTAACTTTGATTGTTCTAAATCTTTTCCTCAGTTTCACTAGATGAATCTGGTCCCAAGTATTTCAAAAGAAGGAGAAATATATATATATATCCCTGTGCTCCAGGCTATCTTCCTTTCCAATCATATCTTCCCTGGGTTTTTTTCTCCTAAGCTAAAAAAAATCCCAAAAAAACTACACTTTTCTCAGAAGAAACCACTCAATCGTTTGCTCTTTTGCATTTGTTTTATATATCTTTCCCAGAAACAGATTTATCGTAGCTTTATATGAGCATTACAGTGTTGTCAGTTCTATTTTCAATCCCTTTCCAAATGTTTCTGAGCCTGGAAGTTTGCCTTTTTCATGGCTGCGCCATTCTGAACTGACATTTGCATTGAGCTATCCAGTGTGATGGCAAGTTTTCCGCCCCCCCTCTCATTTAATTAAAGTTCAGCTCAGATTGTATCAGTTTATACTTGAAGTCTTTGCTCCAGTGTGCATCCCTTGAATTAGAATTGCCATTTGGTTAATTACTGATACAGTTGAAAGACATCCTTCTGGGTGGTCTTTGCCGCTCTGACCTCTGCAGATTTGGGTAGCTCACTGCATACTCCTATATCAAGATAATTTATGGACAAATTAAAAAAGCCCCAGCCTCAGTACAGATCTTTGACTGGGACTGAACTGTTGGCTGAGAATTTCTGCCCAATTGTTAATCACTTCATCCAGTGAGTTGGCTGCAGTTGTTAGGTACCCTTTCTCTCAAACTGGCCCTTAGAAGGGGAGGATATGCTGTACATATCCTAGTCAACCAGGAAAAAAAAAACACACAGCCTCTCCCAGTTAGCCAAATTACCCTCTTAAATGTGTTTGTACAATACAATTATGACAATTTGCATGTAACACACTATTTCTGTTTGCATGTTCTGGTCATCAGCTCCCAATTACCCTCCTCTTTCTAAGGAATGCTGACTGGGACTCACTGTTCCTAAGACTTTATTTATTTATTTATTTTTACAGCTTATTATTTCAGGGTTGTTGGTTTTTTGTTTTTTTGTTTTTGGACTGCTACTTTTTTGTTATAATTAAGAAGGCGAATACTCAAAAAGCTTCAGTCTATTCTGTGCTCTTTAAGAGGACCATTGACTGCAGTAGCTAGGTTAGTAAATATTTTGTGGAGGCACAAATTAGCCAAAATAGCAAACCCAGCTGCTCTGTACTGTTTTCATTTTCCATGTCTTCGGTTTTAGCAGCGCTGGAAAAAGAATTAACATTGACAAAGCATTAAATCAAAGCATTGGGGGAAAGTGGCAGGTTCTTCTATTATCTGTTGCAGTGTTGTCTGAAATCCTTTAGAAATAATAATCTGTGATGTGTTTTAAGAGTCACTGTTATAAGCAGTATCCTTTCAACCATATTTTTTAAGCCTCCTGATTTATTACCGCTCTGCTCAGTTAGCTTGTTTTTAAATAGAGGCTGTCCTTGAATTTAGATATTATTTTGAATTTAATTAATTTGGATCAAAGTGCAACCATCTCGATGTGCCTAAACATGTTTGTAAAAAGCTCTTTCCCCATAGATGCTGCCTCCTTTACTAAATGAGGACGTACTATCTTTTGTCTACTCCAGGATCACCTTTTGCCACCTTCTGACAAGCAAAATCAATAGGGAAGCCAGATTCACTTAAGAATCATGTTAATAATTTACTTGTAGTGATTCACCTAGCAACTGTGGCAAGAAGGTCATAAAATGGGGCAAAATTCATTTAACAATTGTCTTGCTTAGCAACAGAAATTTTGGCTCAATTGTGGTCCTAAGTCCAGGACTACCTGTACTCACTACTCAACACTATTCCATTCTTCCCCACTGCTGCTACTCCTATTCCACCTACTATTCCTTATGAGTCCTCCAGTACTTCTTGGGAACACTGTTAGAGAAAATTACCTTTTGGGTTGCTTTAGTTCCACACACAAACACACACACCCCACTCCCTTGCTCCTCTTCTTCCCCCTCCCAATTGTCCTCTTTTAAAAACCACTCAGCTTTTTAAGCCAAATTTGTTGTGCTGGCTGGCTTAAATAGACAGGAGGACAACAGCACAAATGCAGGCCATTTTCTGGGCAGCCTGTTCTTTCTCTCTCTTTTTATCAACAACTTTGGATTTTGAAATAATTCATTTAACATGTTGATTTAATTGTCATGTAATAAACTTCTCTTCAAAGAATCCTTTAGAAGCAGCTAGGGACAGCTTGTAACATTTGCAGTAAAGCATTTCTAGGAATGTTGCCATTTGCTATGTTTAACAGTAACCACAGACTTTTGTCAAACATAAAAAGGTATCTGATTAATCATCTAAATCAGCGGTTTTCAATCTTTTCTTCACCATGGACCCCCTTTGAATAACTTTTGAGGCCACGGACCATGTCCGCAGTGCACCAAGACCTTACTCAAGATTTAAATCATTGCATTTCTTTCAAACCTTCGGGGACCCCCTGTGACAACATTGCAACCCCCCCCCCAGGGGTTCACAGACCACAGGTTGAGAACCACTGGCCTAAATCATCATCCAGTTATTTCTATTCTGTTTCTAGAATAAGTGAAGTGAATAAATACATACTTGTAAAATAAAAAAAAATAAGCTGAATTTGATGTCAATAGTTTATAAAGAAACCAAGGTAAAACAGAATAAATTCAGATTTAACTGGATTGTATCTAGAGCAGACATGTCAAACACAAGGCCCAGGGGCTGGGCCAGCTGGTGGTCGGCCTGCTCCGTCTCTGCCGCTTGCCAGCTACGCCTCGGCCGGCGCAGGGGGCGGAACCACACATGCGCGGCGCTCCCGGGCAGGGAAAGTCCTCGACTTATGACCCGTTGGGTAGTCCTCAACTTACGACCGGTTTAGTCCTCGACTTACGACCGGTTTAGTCCTCGACTTACGACCAGTTTAGTCCTCGACTTACGACCGGTTGGGGTCGCGGCATTAAAAAGGTTGAGAACCACTGAACTAGGACAATATAAAAGCTGGAACTTTAAATATCTCTTATTTGCCTAGTAGCTGATTAACTCCAATGACTGGATCACTTGTATTTGTTGTAAAGATATGCATGCTGCTCTAGCCGAAAGGGAGCTCAGGCTGCAGTTGTTGCCTCAAGAAGGGACAGGAGAAGTATAGGATTTTGCTGGACTTGACGAGAATTAAATAAAGGCCAGCAGGCCACTCAACAGGCTTTCTTCCTGAGTTCCTTTCCTTAGCTATTTCTCTTCTTTGGAAAAAGAATTGAGAACTGGGGAGAGAACCATGAGCTTTTGGGGGACACACTGGTGTCAACCTGTGGATCTGCTCTACTACGTTAATTAAGAGAATCCATACAATGAAGGGGTAGCAAACTTTTCATTTTAAATAAAATAGCTGGAAGATCCTGGGAATTGATATGTGCAGTTTGAACATACACTGAAAATTAAAGCTAATTCAGTTCTGTAATTATCTCATAATCCCCTGGCTTACCGTATAGTGTTAAAAGAATTCAAAGCCATCTATAATCATGCCGCCTACATGCATGCCACACGAAGTACCTATAGAAAAGCAAATGCTGACATTTATGCTGAACAGTGGAAGAAAACAGTTACCTTTTTCACTGCTTACTTCATGGAATGCATCCCAAACATTTCTGAAAACAACGTAAAGATAAATCATTTTTCTGGGGGGGGGAACCCCTCACCATAGTAATCTTATAAATGCTACATTGCCTATGTTGCCTTTAATATATTTTAGGTACAAGCCTATGCAGAAAGTGGATGGAGTCTCAGATGGCTTTACAACAAGTGGTCAGCAAACAGGCACATCTGTTGAACAAACTGTGATTGCTCAAAGTCAGCATCATCAACAATTTTTAGGTATGTGGAAAAAAAATCATGGTCATCTTTAGCTAAAATACAGAACAGTGGAGGTTTTTTTTTTTAAAAAATAATCCATTGTAATTAATAGGACTATTTTAGAGAATTTAATAGGATTGCTTCAACATGATAACAAAACAGGTATTGAATGTTTCATTAGGTTTGTAGGTCAAGTGCATTTTTTAACATCCTTTTGTTGTTGTACTGGAGAATTAAGACTGTTTTACTCCTCTGTCCTATGACTGTACTCTCTGGAATAGATAGGTTAATTTAAAGCAAGGCTGAGAATTTCTAGATGTTGCTTAACTGTACTGGCATTTCTGGTTACACTGGCTGGGATTGTAAAATCTGCAGCTGTCAAGCACAAAAGATCAGGTCCTCACGTCCAATTAATCTAATTTATTGCTAAAAAGCCTATGCACAGAAAGTTTCTCAACCAATGGCTCACACTTGCTTGGAGTTAGATAAGGGACAACAGAATTCAAGGGAAGTTGGACTTAGTTTGGTTGTGGCTATGAGGTATTCTTGATAGATCCCTCTTTTAACTCTGCTCCTAGGTTCTTTTCCTACATAGGGTAGGATATATTCAGTGCTATTGCTAAAATATTGCCTTTGCACAAATATGTGCAACGTGAACTATTTTAGAATTATTTGTTCTCTGAATCAGTTAATGTTAATCACTGATTGTGTATGTGTGTACACTCGCACATATACAGTATGCATAAATGTACACAATTATTGATCTATGTTAATGCCACTTTCACAGAACGTTCTCCTGAATATTCAGGGCTACTGAGAGTTGTATATTCTTTTCAGCTGGGCAATTCATAGTCTAAGAATCAAATTTAATACATTAATAAAATGTAGAGGAAGCAGTGGGAAATAGATAATTAAATGATGAATATCTTGGCTCAGCCAAAGCTGGCATACAGAGAGATAAGGTAGTCCTGTCAGAAGATGCCATACCATTACCTGAGAAGAGTGCAAACCAGGATACACTGCCTGAGGAAATTAAAGCTCCCTGTCTTTGAGACTGTATTTTCAAGAATTGATAGTGTTTTCTTCAATGGCATTGAGTCTGAAAAATTGGGTATGCCACAGATGTAATATTTTAGTGAGTCTCTGTTATTGCAGGCAATAGCTCTGAAGAAATTCATCCTGGCTAGAGAGAATTTAGTGAATCTCTGTTATTACAGGCAATAACTCTGAAGAAATTCATCCTGGCTAGAGAGAATTTAGTTAAATATATAGGAATTCTACTAACCAGGTCTGCTATTGAGTTTGGCCAAGGGCAATGGTTAAGATGCATTCAGATCAAATCCGTTTATTTTGCAGTTATTAACTACAGCAAATATGACAATAGGCATAAAGAAGAGACTAAAAGGATTAAAATTGGCGACTTTAAGACACTTTATTTCTGTATCTCAACTGAGAAGGAATTAAGCAAATGCAATTTTAGCTGTGTGAATTTTAGAATGTGTTTCTCAATTCAAGGGAAATAAAAGCTGTGCTTTGTTCTGTAGTGATTAGACCTTATCTGAAGTGGTGTATTCACTTTTACCTTCACTTTCAAATAGATATACTGTAAATACACTATAATGGGGTAGATGAGGTCATTGAAAATGATCAATGATATATAAAACATAATTGTATGAGGAAAGATGGGAAAATTGTATATGTTTATACTGGAGGACCACTGTTCATATACCTGGAAAGCTGGCATATAACAGGCAGAAAAGTCTTTTATAATTCCTAATAGATCTGGAATAGATCCGATGGATTAATTTTAAAAGAGGTTAGAACATAATAGAACATTAAGAGAAACATTTCCCTCTGTGGACATATTCTAGCTCTGTATTTCCTGTATCAAATCACACCCTTTCAAAATTTATTTTATTATTCCATTGAACGCAGCACATGTTCAACAGCTTTGGTGATTTTGTTTAAAATGTTTAATTTAGAGTTATAGACTCTTGATTCAAACTGCAAACAAATTAAATTATACATCATCTTGCCAAATATTTCTGCTTTTGGTTTTGAATCCGACACATAGGCCTTTGGGGTATTTATTTCTTAATATTATTCATTGTTTTCTTAATGATATTATGACTGACACAGTCCACAATATATTTCTTCTATTGGGTTGTCATGGATACAGATGCATCTCGAGCACTTCCAGAGTTTGGAGAAGTTGAAATCTCTTCGCTGCCAGATGGTACTACTTTTGAGGATATTAAGTCTTTACAGAGTCTCTATCGAGAACACTGTGAGGTAAGGAAGAGGGAGTCTACAAAACAAGCTATTTTACTATTGAATCCCTGTTATAAAATACAAAATACCAGTTGTGACACAGCAAGTGTCACAGAAGTATCTGTTTTCTGAAAAATCATATGTTGCTAAGTGAACGAATGTTTCATATAATATATATTGTGTGTCTAAAAAAAGATGTGGGCGTAGCCGAAGAATAGAAAGCTGGTTTTGCTTTGTAAAGTCTTCCTTGCATTATTTTCAGTTCTGCCAGCATAAAGATCAGCCATGGTTAAGCAGTGACAAAAGACTCTGAATATAAAACAAAATCAGTGTTCAAACAATATGTCTCGAACCCTGCTGAAAGATCTGGAGCATTATATGATTACTGGATGAAGCAATTATTTTAACGTGAATTATCTAGTCAGTAACTGAGGATCTGGCCTACATTCTAGAATGTGGGGAGAGAGAAGCCCATTGCCACTAGCCATTAGGACTTACTTTCACCTTTGCACATCAAGCACAGCTACTACCAGGGGATTGGGGAATGATCCAAAAGACCTAGACAACATCAGGCCACTCACTTCTGTTGTAGAAGGTGATGGATTCAAGAATTACTTTGTACTTTATGAGGAGAGCACCTTTTGCTGTCTGGAACTCCAGTCAACTGTTAGAGGCGGACAGTGTCAACTTAGACATCGACATTGTCTCCTTTCTCAGTTGATAATTATGGAACTCCTTTAAAATTACTACCTGCCTGACATTATTTAATTTATGTAGGTCAGCCTTTCCATTGTAATTTACTGTCTGTAATTTTACGGAACTTCTGTGTAAGGCGGGATAAATTATTTTTTCTTCATATCAGAAATTATTATAAAGATAATCCTTGTGAATGCCATGCAATACATCTGCTTATGAGAATGACCAAATCAAACGACCCAACCACTGCGTAATTGTGCAGTACAAAAATTTTTTATTCGGAAATGAGTCCCACTGAGATTGCTGGGGTTTATTTCCTTATAAACGGCAGCCATGATATTTATCATTAAATAAAGACAAAATGCAAACCCGTATTTGCTTTGGATTTTCAGGCAATATTGGATGTTGTAGTGAACCTTCAGTTTAGCCTAATAGAAAAATTGTGGCAGACTTTTTGGCGCTATTCTCCCTCAACAACTGATGGCACTACTATCACTGAGCCAAGGTTAGTATTTACCTGAGCCCTTGGGTATTTGGTTTATAAATAAACAAAACAAAATCTGCCTTTTACATCCAAAGGAATGCTGTCCTTTAAATTATTAAAATAAAAAAGTTTCATTTTGTTATGAGGATTGCAGCATATAGTTATATGCATATCATTTTATTTTCTGCGAATAGGACCCAGTTATTTTCTCATGGGATAATTCCAAATTCAAAGGCCATTCTTATCACTGCTGCATAAAACTCTGCACCTTGGTTAAAACTATGGAGGCCAGGTATCAGCCATTACAGCACAAAATGCCTCAGGGCAACTAAAGTGTGTTTTCAGACATCTCTAATGGTTTATTTGTAAAAGCTTTGAAATCCATTGTTCTTTTTTAATCTTCATGTAAATGCATTTTCATTTATTCATTTAATACATTTGTTCACACCAGCAATCTGAGTGAAATAGAAAGTCGACTTCCGAAAGCAAAGCTGATAACTCTGTGCAAAAATGAGTCAATTCTGAAATGGATGTGTAACTGTGACCATGTGATGTACCAGGCTTTGGTGGAGATTCTCATTCCAGACGTCCTTAGACCTATTCCTAGTAAGTTGAATATAGATGACGTCTTGTAAGGATTTTTTTTTCCTACTGGTGATCTTTTGCCTATTGTACCTCCCAAGGAATCCGCTAGGAGTGTTTTTCAAAGCTATAGGAATAGTGTGAGTATAATCGTTTTTATCTGGAGTGTAGAAAAATACAGTAATAAATGTTTGATAACTCTTTTTAAACCTAGATTTCAACATCTAGCAGATATTATTTGAATTGTGGGGTTGGGATTTTTATTTTTATTTTTTTGGTGCCACGAAGCAAATTCTTTGTTTTAGGGAACAAAAAAAATATATTCCTTGAACTTTCCCCCTGGTCCATGAAATAGATGTGAGGGTTAAAATAGATGTGTGGTTTTTTTTAATGTCAAATTTGTTTTATATTTTTCCAACTTCAGTTAGGAGACCAGCTAGCATATAGTGGTAAATCTCCAATTGTGTAATGCGTCTGTAGTACTTTCTCACCAAAAGAAAGCTTTTTGGTATATTATTGGCAAATGATATAACTGTACTTTCTCTCCTTGCATGATTATATCACAACCTGTGTCAGTATACTTAGAGAAGAAGGTGTGAAGGTCTAAATTCAATATTTCAATCCATCCCAACCCTGCCACCTATGTAGCGTTAACATTTTCTTTTACCATGAATTTTGCTAGTTTCTCAATCTTTCAAAAATTCAGCATTGGTACAACATCTGCTTGCAAATATTATTGGTTGATTAGCCATCCGTGGTTGAAAAGAAAATCTTTTTTTAAGAGGACAGTTTTCTTTTCACTGAGGCAATTATTTAGGCCAATGAAGTGTAGTTTGTTGTTCCATTCAGAAAGCTGATTTACTGTGGTTTTTAACAAAACACATTTCTATTATAAAACATTATCTTAGCACTATAATAAATAGTGAATTTTTGACCCATTAATAGTAATAGTCAATAGTTTTGAGAAGTAAAAAAATCAATGTAATTGCACACTCATTGTGTTCTATGAACAGTTATTTTGTAATTCAGTTAGATGCACTTGTTTCTCCAAGGGATCTGTAACGTTTAAAGCATTTTTCTTTTGAAGCTCTCAGAAATGTTACTATGGTAATTGTTACAAACATTCAGAAAATGTGTATCCAACTTCGAAGGAGAGCACACCTCTTCCACTTATGAAAGAGACTGAATAAAATCTTGCTATTCATATTATTTTTTGTATAATGTGAGTGTTCTTATGGAGCACCATATGTCAGTGATGTCTTATTTTTCTAAAATTGAAGAGTTGCTGTAACCAAACACATGGGAATTCTGTATGTTTAAAACCCTGAAAGCAACAGACAACATTATTTAACATTTGAATTATAAACACCAACATTTGCTGTGGTCTAAAAATTAATCTGAATGACATCTATGAGGTTAAATGAATACTAACTGAAGTAGAATCAACAATTTGCACATGATAGTTTTTCCTGGTTATTTACAGTTAGTCAAGAATTGGATTTGTGTTTTCATTCTATTCCATTTGTTTTCCCCCCATTCCATTATTTGTTTGTTTTGTAATTTATCAAGAAACTACCAATTGTTGAGCACCATGTTGTCAAAATTCAGACTGCTGAATTTGAGGGCAAAAGAGGAGGCTTGGTTTCATTGACATCTTTAAGGCACTTACCTTGTCCAGATAACTTCATCCAGCAGTTTGATAGATATATTAAAGAATATGAAAGATTTGTTAGGACATTGTAGACTCTGCACATTAAGCAGTACGGAATCCAGCTTTGTGTTATATTTTTAAATTGATGCTGTAGATATCAATGAAATATTATATTACATGACACCCCTCCCCTCCCCAATATTCATTGCACTTATATCCTGTCTTTTTTTGAGAGAGAGGAGGGGAGGGAGCGAGAGCACTCAAGATGGTTTATATGGAATATGGTGTTTCTCGTAGTTTTGTCCCCAACATCAGCTCATTAGGTTGGCTGAACTGAGAATGAGAATGAATTCTGTGTAGACCAGGGACTTGAAACTAGTTTTCTATCATCCAAAACCAGTACCTTCATCACAGTGCTACACTATTGGTGTTATACACCCCCAATTAGCCTATTAGTAAGTCATCCAGGTATCTTATCATAAAGTGATGCTCAACAGCAGCACTACAAATCAAGAGAATGGATTTCAGACCAATGATTTAAAAAAGGAGGGAAAGAAGGGGAAATATTACAATGTTTCAGTCACTTTCATTGTCATTAGCTTGTCAAGCCCCAATGCTGTATTTCTCTTTGTTCTCTTTTATTTAAATAATTAAGTAATCTCATTCAGTAATCTCTTTGGCCAGCACATAATTGGCATCTGGACAAAATGAGAAAAAAGAATAGCCAAATGAATATAGTAGACTTACAAAGGGAGCTAGACCTTTTCATAAAATGCAGATAAACAGAACACAAAACCAAGTTTACCATGAAGTTGAAATGATGGTAATTCTAGTAAAATAATTGATCGTATTTACTTAAGTGGAAGATGAATTAAGATGATTCTCCAAAAAGAGAAAAAGAAGAATGAGACAAAACATATCGTAAACCTACATCATGGTCATCTTTCTTATTGACTTCCAACCATTCATTTAGTGAATTTTTGAAGTTACAATGGCACTAAAAAAAAGTGACTTACAACCGTTTTTCACACGACCGTTGCAGCATCCCCATAGTTATGTGATCAAAATTCAGACACTTGGCAACTGACATGTATTTATGACGGTTGCAATGTTCTGGGCTCATGTGATGACCTTTTGCAATCTTCTGACAAGCAAAGTCAATGGGAAAGCCAAATTTACTTAACAACTAGTTGTTACTAACGTAACGGCAGAGATTCACTTAACAACAGTGGCAAGAAAGGTTGCAAAATGAAGAAAAACTCACTTAACAGCTTACCAGCAGAAATTTTAGGCTCAATTGTGGTTTTAAATCAAGGACTATCTGTATATTTGCTTAGTTGCCAACTTTTGCTGAAACTAGTCCTGAAGATTTTTAATAAATCTGTGCATGTGACATATATCTATGTGTGCATATATGAGTGCATATATGCCCTGGTGAGAAAGTACATTTCAAAAAAGGTTAGTGCTAGGATTAAAAATCCCATTGATGATGATAATGACCTATACATGATGCATATATTTGTCAAATTAAGAAGGGCTAATTGAGTAACATAAGGGAATGCTCATGAATTCTAATCCTACCACAGTTTACTCCTCTTGAAAGAGGAAAAAGATAAGAGCATACGACCCCCAGCTCCTCTCCTTTCTTCCAGATGAAGAAAGTTACAGTCTGCATTGAAGCAGAAAGAGGAGGAAACCACAGCGCTCATTTCTATCTCACTGAGAATGTGAGCTCTAGAAAAATGGACGGAGTCCCCCAGTTGAAGGGGCTCTTTGTAGTAAATTCCATTTGTTCTTCATACTCTGTGATGCGGAGGCAATACACGCTCTACTTCAGTCACTCACTTGCATTGCAGGTAGTCCTCAACTTACGACCACAATTAAGCTCAACATTTCTGTTGCTAAGTGAAACATTTTGTTAAGTAAATTTTGCCCCATGTTACTACCTTTTCTTGCCACAGTTATTAAGTGAATCACTGCAGCTGTTAAGTTAGTAGCACAGTTGTTAAATGAATCTGGCTTCCCCATTCCCCATTGACTTGGCTTGTCAGAAATCACAAAAGGTGATCATCACATGACTCCAGGACACGGCAGCGGTCATAAATATGAACTAGTTGCCAAGCATCCAAATTTTGATCACGTAACCAATGGGATGCTGCGATGGTTGTGAGTGTGAAAAATGGCCATAGGTCACTTTTTCCTGTGCCATCGTAATTTCAAACAGTCACTAAACCAACTGTTGTAAATTGAGGAATACCTGTACTTACAGCTTGATCTCTGCATCTTCCCCTTAATCCTTGCTTTCCTTTGCATGTGTAAGATTCTCTTCTGCTTCAAAGATTATTATGTGGGGACAGTGGAATTCCACATTCCTTTCTGATAAATATAGTAGTGAATAATTCTAGCAGCTGGAACACTCTCTGATCTGATGTTGACGTCTCACATGAGACTTCCTCATAACAATAATCAGAATGATCTGCTAAAATTCAGATGGGTGATTCCATATTAATGTCTTCCCTTTGGCAGTTGAAGTCCTGGTAGTAAACCATTAATCTCTTTTCAATATGAGTGAGGCAAGATACGAGGTGCTGGTTATTACCTTGCAATTCCTGTGTGGCCCAAGACCAGGTTCTAGAAGAAAACACTGAAATAGAATTCACCTCCTTTCTGCTCCCTGAGATCATTTGAAAAAGTTCATCTAGAGTTGCGGTGGACTTCTCTTACAGCAAATCAGGTCAGGTCTTGCTGTAGCTGTCCCAGCAGATTTCTGGATTGTACTTTCCTGTTAATGTACTTTCCTGTTAATGAAGGGGAGCTGTTTGTTTTTTTGCTTTTTGAAAGGCCTTAAACAGGTCCTATCTTTTTGAACGGGCTTAATTCTTACTTATTTTAAATAATTTTAATTTTGTTTAAAATTGATATTTGTGACTGTGTGTGTGTCTCTCTCTGTGTATGAGTGCCTTTGTGTCATTGTTGACTCCTGGCACCTGCCTCGACTAGCCCCTGCAGTTTTCTTGGCAAGATTTCAGAAGTGGTTTGCCATGGCTTTCTCCATAGGGCTGAGAGAAAATGACTAGCCCGAGGTCACCCAGCTGCCTTCGTGTCTAAGGAGGAACTGAAACTCACAGTCTCCTAGTAGAATTTAAAAAAGAAAAATATTATGAGATGAGTTTTATTTAGGGTCATCATAACCTTGAAGCTATTTTAGGGTTCCAGCTAGTAATATATGACTTTATCTAAAAATATTAAATGGAATGTTCTATTCCTACTAAAAGGTTTACAGCAGACATGTCAAACACAAGGCCCGGGGGATGGATGCGGCCCGTGAAGTGGTTTCATGTGGCCCGCAAAGCCATCCTGGAAACAGTGAGGGAGCGGACCCCGCTGCCTTGGCCCTGGCCCAAGCCAGCCGGGAGCCAATGTACAATTTTGTGGTGGCCATCTATGCTGAAACGCATTCAGTCTTAGCTCCATAAGTCCCCCCTCGCATGGCCTAACAATGAGGCTCCTCCAGTGCACCATGCCTTGGCACTTGCCCCGGTCCCACCCCCTTCTGCCAGAGACCCTCAGATCTGTCCCACTCCTGCCCAGGCCCCCACAGGCACCCTTGACGCGAACGATGTAGAGCTGGCCACGCCCACCCAGTAGGCCACACCCACTCGATCCACACCCACCCAGTAAGCTGCACCCACCCTGGCCACACCCACCCACCCACACCCCCAAGGGCAATTGCAATGTTGATGCGGCCCTCAATGAAATTGAGTTTTGACACCCCTGGTTTACAGGATCATAGTCTCTTCAGCCATAATAATGTATCAGCAGTTATTTGTTAATGATGCTCATTGATGAGAATGATAACTTAGTTATGCAAGATTCTTTTCATATTAAAGCATTTCTTTTAATAGTCTTCTGAATGACATCAGAGGTTTTCCATGAATGAATATGATATCTCCAAGTGTTGCACTTAAAACAACTAATTTTAAAGCAGGACCAAGCTGCTTTCAACATTTGGTCATCTTATCATGGCCTACATTGAATCTCATGACAAAACCAGACTCCAAATGAAAGCTTTCTCTGAGGAAGCTTCCCTAAATAACAAACGTAACATTCAGGGGTACAATCAGGCATTCGAAGTTGCCTTAGACCAAGAGTAGGCAGTAACTACAAGCATGATGTAGCTATTTGTGTTGGAATCTCAGGCCATAGCTACATGAAGATGGGATTTGCATATAGCATACCTATAGTTTGCTGAGATGTCCATGGCACAGATGTGAGCAGATTTCTATGCTTTTCAGAAGATCTGCAAGAATTTTTGGCTACCCATTGTTTAACAATAGGAACAATAAAATGATCCTTCTTTTCTGTATTAAACTGCAAAAATGAAAAACCTTGAGGTAGCCAATAGAATTGCAGGATTATAAACACTATTTCTTTTGGCATTCAAAATCATTTCTGGGCACAATATACTTCAATTCTAAGCACCTGTTTTTTGTACCAGGGCCATTTAGTGGATCTCAAGTTTTGGGGGTGGGGTGGAGGAAGTCGCTCCTACATTATAGCTACCCATCCCTGCCAACAAGAATGGTAGCTTCATTAGCTTTGTTATGGAAACCTGCTTGGCATAAAAAGAAGCCTAGAATAAGACTGAAAACAGAAATTTAAAACTATATACACTGGATTTAAGGCATTTTAGAATTATGGATTGATTTAAGGACTAAGCTTTTGAGTTAGAAGTAAGAAAAATGGGTGACTATTAGAATATATACATTAAATAGAGCAAGAATGTATTTCTTGGAATAATAGGTTTATTTGTAGGAAAATTATCATGTAATGGAATGAAGAGAGATGTTTTAGATCTGGATTGAACTAATAAGTAATTGATGTTATTTTAATAAGATGATGTGTTTGTTTGATAATAGGGAGGTTATTAGGTTTGATAATTAATTGGATGAAATCAGTACTTTGTCTAACGGACTTAAAGGATTTAAAGAAATTGATTGATTGAGGGATTAGATATGTATAGGATAGATCAATATTTTATTTTATATGGGAGATATTAGTGGAAGACGAAACAAATAAGATTTATGATAAAATCAAGGAATTAGGATATATTTGGAAGGGATACCTGAACTGAAAATGTGGTTATTTAAAGTTAAATTTGATTATGGTATTGTAATTGCATAAAGCTCTAAAACAGGTTTAGGATTAATAGAAATTTGTTAGAAATAGATTATTTTAAATATATTAAGCTATTTGAGGGAAATAGAGAGGGAATACTTGATGTACTGATTGAGTTATCTATATATGTTTTGTTTTTGGATTTTTGATTACCCTGTACCACGGTGTGTCTCGAGCACTTTGTCATAAGAATCAAAAACCAATAAAATTTGTTTTAAAAAAAGGAAAAAAAAGAATGGTAGCTTCATCGATTTGTGATATGTATTCAGATATAGGGAGTCCATGTCTTTATAGTAGAGAAAAGTGATTATCATCTGTTTCTTTCCTGGTTTCTAAAATAGCAGTAATATCAACAAGGATAACAGTAGAGAATCTATAGACAATGAACAATGGTGCAGTGCATCAGAACATGCTGCATATATATATATATATATATTTTAAATCTGACATCTTTACAATTGAGGGGAGACAGAAGGGACAAATTGATAAGTTCTTGGGATAACTAAGATCAGCGACATGTGTGTTGCCAGGAGAATTAGGCAGATTGGAGGCCATTTTTTTCAGCAGGGTGGATTTTGATGGCTGTATGTATGGCATTTAGAATATTGGAATCAAAAGCTTCTTAGTTGAATTTATGCTTTCCTTAAATGAATGAATGTGGCGTCTAGGAATCTGCTAGGGTAGAGAAAGTGTTGATTTTCATGCTGTTCCTATCTTAAAGTGCACTTATGAAGTTAAAATTGCATATTCAAGTCATTTTAACAGCATCAAGTCTTATTATTTGGAGCATTTTTATTTTGGTTTTGTTCTACTTGCAAGCTTTCTCAAATAAAACTGAAGAATATTTGAATGCTAAGAATTAAAGCTGCATTGTGCACATCCTTTAAAAGGATTCAGGGAGGCATACAAAACATCTATTTTTGAATCATTAGAACAATAATGTCTATTTTCAGATTCCTGGTGACTTTTTCAGAAGCACAGCCATCTACCATCCATGCAGAGACACCCAGCACACTTCAGTTGCAGTTATGCAAGCTCAGAAAAAGATGTGGCAAATGTAGAATGTGTTAATCAGTAGTAGAATAATAATAATAATAATAATAATAATAATAATAATAATAATAATAATAATAATAATAATAATAATAATAGTAATAGTAATAGTAATAGTAATAGTAATAGTAATAATAATAATAATAATAATAATAATAATAATAATAATAATAATAATAATTGATGTTTCATAAACACTCCTTATTTTCTTAAGGTTCTTTTGTGAAGGATTTTTACAGTCCAAAAAACAGTGTTGTGATTTTTATTTATTTCGTGTGGCGTAACAGGATACAGCATTAACCGTTGTTTTTATTTTCGATACTCCTGCTGCTGCTTCTTGCTGGGAGATCCCAACAGCCAGAATGTGTAGACTGTTTAGCCTTGGCAAAGTCACGTTCAGTGTGCACCACGAGGAGGCTAGTCTACATTGCACCTTGATGTTGTGATCTTTTGATATTATATCAAGAGCACCGCTTGGTATACAGAATAATTGTACTTAAGGTTATCTTAATAGTTAAATTGGCAAATCGATCATACATTTCTGCTGCTGGTTCTGATTTGGAATACAGTTCCTATAACTTCTGAACATTGGCCATGTTGTTTGGGGGCTTATGAGTTTGTAGCTTTAAACATCTCTCTATTTCTGTTCCAGACAATCAAAATGTTATAGAAATGTTTGTCAATGTTAGTAGACTCTTATTTTAGAAATGCCTTGCTGGAAACAATGATGTTGGTGATGATGACTTTTAAATACACCAGAAACCTATATAGGAGCTGATAGGGTGCTAGACAATAAAAGATAGGAAAATTATAGAGTAACAAAATGAACATGCAGAAACCACAAATTTTTAAACAATATATTCTGTAGGAGGTAGCCAATATAACACTAGTTTTTGAAAATCTGGAGTGTGATGGCAGTGCTGGTGAGAACTATTAGAAAAACAAAAGACAGTAGAAAGCAATAATGGGGAGGGGGGGAACTCATATTTGCTAATGTGAAGAAGCGTGTTTTCATTTTGTTCTCTCATTTATTGCTAATGAAATTACGATTGCAAATGCTATATCTAGCTAATATCAGTGCTATAGTAAATCACTCATCATTTCATAATGTTGCACTCCATAGTTACCTGTTATTTTATTTTTATGTATGACATTAATTTGCATGTTGCTACCTCTTATGATCATGAGCAAAAATATACAATATTCAGTGACCAGGAAATATTAAAACTCATACGTGGTGTCAGACTTTGTCTCTCATAATTTAGCTGCTTCTACTAAATTGTGCTCATTGTCCTGAAGGACAAGCAGAGGCAGGAAGGAAAGGGCAAGCTGTTCCACAGAGGGGAAGTTACAACTGGCATTCTCTCTCTTGATTTCTCATAGCAAGAGAATCTTGACTTAAGAAAAGTGAACATAAAGTTAGTATCTGAGTCAAACAGTCTCAGAGCTAATAAGGACCAGAATATAAAGGGCTACATAGGATATAACCAGGACCTTGAACTAGATCTGGAAGGATATTGGAAACCGGTGTAAGCTATTGTAAAAATGGCATTGTTCTACTGTACTGGCCAGACAGTGGCATGCTGGATCAATTGAAGCTACCAAATTGCCTTTCAAGGCAATCCAAGTACAAGGTGACAAGGACATGAGTTATTGTTGCCAGTACCTCCTGATGCAGAAAGGGCCACAGCTGGCCCTCAGATTCAGCTGGACAAACACCATCTTGGCCACATTTTCCATCTGCACTACTAGCAGGACCTGCAAGACTAAAAGAGTCCTCGGATTGTAGACTGTTTTTTCAGGGTCAATGCAATCCCACCCCAGAGCTAAAGTCTAGGACCTGAAGATTTCCGAACAAACAGTTGTTCCATCTTGCTTCTTTTTGTATGGCTTATATTATTATTCAGCATCTGAACAAGAGAGGGGAGGAGGGAGGGAGGGAGGGAAGGAAGGAAGGAAGGAAGGAAGGAAGGAAGGAAGGAAGGAAGGAAGGAAGGAAGGAAGGAAGGAGCTTCACCATCACCATCAAAAAATTCTACCCTGTTGGCTTTGTTCTGCCTACTGAAGTTTGTCTAAAATGAGCTATCCACAACTAACAAGAACTTCCATTCCCTACTCTTGAGTGGATTACAAGTAGTCCTCGACTTACAATGGTTCATTTAGTGACTGTTCAAAGTTACAACAGCACTGAAAAAAGTGACTTATGACCATTTTTCCCACTTACAACCACGGTCACATGATCAAACTTCAGACACTTGGCAACTGACTCATATTTATGATGGTTGCAGTGTCCCAGAGTCACATGATCACCCTTTGAGACCTTCTGACAAGCCACCTAAATGGGGAAGCCAAATTCATTTAACAATCATCTTACTAACTTAGCCACTACAGTGATCCATTTAACAAATGTGGCAAGAAAAGTCATAAAATGGGGCAAAACTCACTGAACAAATGTTTCACTTAACAACATAAATTTGGGGCTCAATTGTGGTCGAAAGTCGAGGGCTACCTGTATTATCTCTGTCTGACAGTCTAGCTTATCTTCTTATCTTCATTTCTACCCTCTTATTGGTATTAGTATTATTACTCTGTTGCTTTGCATGTACACTGAGTTTTTGCATCGGAGACAAATTCCTTGTGTTTCTAATCACACTTGGCTAAACAAAGTATTCTACTCTATTCATCTAAATATGCTATATAAATCTGAAGGTATTTTTGGGTCCTGACCTTGTTACCTTTTTATCTTTCTACCACTGTGCTATTTAATTTTAAAGTTGGAACATTTTCCGTACTGCATTTATATAAAACATTTTATTATTTTTGGTACCCTTAAATAATGAGCAGCTGTTTTGTAACTTGTTAGTTAATCCTACTAAAGGTATTGTGGTACAGCTGTTACTTCATTCTAATGTAATATTCCAGGGTAAGTGGTTTATTCTTATAATCTCTAATCTCTAGTCTAATCTCACCATCAATTTAGCTAGTTTGGCTTAAAGGAAAATATATAACATTAGTGTTGCAATTTATTACAATTTAAAATCAAATATCAGATACATCTATGGAAATTAATAGGCTTTTGGCTTCTCAAATATTTATGCCATTTTAAAGAATGGTTTCTGTGGGCAATAACTATGGCCATTGTTAGTATAAACAATATTAAATATTTACTCTTCTTAATTTATATTATAGCTTTTATTTTTACTTTGTGTCATTATAAACCTTTCTGAGAAAAGCACCAAGACAATATAACAATGACATTACAGAGGTAATTTCTATGGTGCGTATAGGAAATGTGGCTTTCACACTTTCTGTAACAGAGTCTTGAAAGTAGCCAGTTCATTTGCATGTAGGAGCCATTTTACATGGCCAGATTTCTCTTGTACTTGGGAGTTCTCCAGCTCTCTGCAGCAAGGAAAGGGAGATTGGCATCTCAGCTACAATAGAAGAGGACGGCCTGGGCCAGGGGTCAGCAACCTTAAACACTCAAAGAGCCATTTGGACCCATTTCCCACAGAAAAGAAAACACCGGAAGCCACAAAATCCTGCTGCTTCCCCCCCCACACAGAATGCCCCGCCGCCACTGCTTCCCCCATCACCCCCAGAAAGAGTGCTCCACCACCGCTGCTGCTTCCCCCCCCCCACGGAGCACCCTGCTGCCACTGCTTCCCCCGATGGAGCGTTCCACTGCTGCTGCTGCTGCTTTCCCCCCCACACGGAGCGCCCCGCCGCTGCTTCCCCGAGTAGTGAAGGTGGAGTTTGGGAGGCAGCGACAGGGCATAGCCTAGGCGTGGCCCAGCAGCAGCAGCAAAGCTCATCTTCCCCATTCAAGAAGCCACCAGTGGCTCCTCGGCTCTATCCGAGTTGAAGAAAGCAGAGGTGCAGCAGTGGGATTGTTCTCAATAAGGCGGGCGCACACAAGCGAGCAGCATACTTGGCTCTTATTGTTTGAGAGCAATTCCTCTGCTGCATCTCCACTTACTTCAGCCTGGATGGAGCAGAGGCACCCAAGCCACTGGCAACCGTTTGAGTGGGGAGGATGAGGAGGAGAAGAACGGTGAGGCTTTGTGCCAGCTGGCCGGCCAGGTAAGGAGTAGGTCGGGCAATGGTGGCTGGCTGGCTGGGGAGGGGGTATCATGGCCACTCAGGGGAGATCTGCCAAGCTTCATGGCAGTGGCATTGGCAGCTCCCCCCATCCAGCCCATTTCCCTGGCTCCGTACAAGATGCTTGGAAGAACCCTCCCTTCTTGCCCCCGATCAGACCCACATGGTACCTTCTTTTCAGCTCCGATCCAGTCCTCCATCACTTCCTCTGCCGCCGTATGCAGTCCAACAAACGAAAGAAGTTTGTGGGACTGCACACAGCATCGGAGCTGGAAAGAAGGTGCTGCGTGGGTCCGATCTGGGGCAGGGGGGTTTCTGCCAAGCATCTTGGCAGCAGCTTTGGTGGGCACAACGTGGCTCAGCCGAAAGCAGGCGCAAAACAAGTGGGGCAGCGTGTGACAGATCCCCCCTCACCTACCCACCCTCTTCCCTTTCACTGCCCTTCCAAGCCTTCTTTGCAGCTCTGCCCACATGGCTATCTAAGCAGCAGATGGAGCTCTAGAGCTGGAAAGCGCCCGCTTTCCACCTCCGTCACATTTCTCTGCCACTGTGCAGCTGGAGAGCTTGCCCCACCCATCACCGCCCAGATGCCCCCCCGCCCCAGTTCTGGGATTTTTAAATGCATGTTTTCTAGTTTTGGAGGATTTGTCTTCTCCCAAACATGGTTATAAGTTTGTTTGTGTTTGTATGTCTGATACTCTTTTGACTATGTAAATTCATTTGAGTACATGAATCATATAATTCGTTTCTGTATACTGGAAAGGACCAAAGCAACCTGTATCTGTTGCAATTCTGATTAGTCTTCCATGTCTTCCCACAGAATACTCCATTCCTGTTTTGTTTCGTTTTTCCATTTTTCCTCTTTACAGCTGGTATGTTGTGGCTATTAAATAGACAAACATCAATTGACTCTGATTTGGGGAACAAAGAAGCTAATGTTTTTTTTAAAAACATTATATATCATACAGTTCTGGAAATTTCAGGATCCCCATAAATGTATAAATACATGATGCTTTCAGATAGATGAGGGATAGGGTAAAGATTTGCTGTTTAAAGAAAAATACTGAAAGATTATATTAGTCATAAAAAGTTACAATGTACCTAAAACAACTTCTTGAAATGGGTTACAGGATGAAAGTCTCTTTTCAAAGAATAGTTAAATGTTCAGTGATTGCTTAGCATTACTTTTCATGCTTGCATTTTAAGACCAAATACTACATTTTAAGACACTGCATAATGTTTACCAAACAATTTTTTTTGCATTTGATCAAATTATGATGCATGATAGTATTCAGTACAGAATAAAATACATTTCTATTGAGTAGTACATAGAACACATCCAAATATTAGCATTCTCTTCCTACCACAGAGATGGTTAAGAGTGAACAATTTATTATTTTAACTTCATAGTAGGATCAAATGCCTTCCTGTAATAATATATAGCCTAGAGTAAGATTATCGTTTTTGTGTTCCTTTGTATATTGAATAATCAATAAATCACGGATCCTGATCTGGGATCTACATTTTACTGCAAAAATGACCCTATATTTTCATGTTAGTAATGGGTCCAATATGACAGAATATTCTTTTATACTAAGAATTTCTGATTATAGTCCAAAGTTACACAGCATAGACACATGATTAGCATCTCAGTGAGAACAGTCACTGCAGCCTACAAGATTTGCTGTTCTTTAGGTATGTTGTACTAGAATAGTGCTACTTATAATTATGTGGTATTTCTTTTCTATGTTGATTAGTAACATGCATTAGCATAAACTCTCTCCCTTTACGGTTTAGTTGTAATATTCAAGGACATTGATCTGTCAATACAATCATGCCTTGACTTTTTTTTTTAATTTATTGTGCTTACTTTCATGCATAGGTGCCTTGACCCAAGCCATTCGCAATTTTGCAAAAAGCCTTGAAGGTTGGCTTTCCAATGCCATGAACAATATTCCCCAGAGAATGATTCAAACCAAGGTAAACTAAAGAGTTACTCTTGCTTTCAAAATCATTTGCAACAAAAAAGATATTACAAACATTAATAATTCATCATTGCCTCACTACACTACTTACATGTGGTTTTTTTTTTAAAAAAAACCCCACATAGAATCTGCTTTGGTTTTATATTGGTAGTTATACTATTCTTTAAAATTCGCTGCCGAAAGTTCATCTACTGATGTTTAAATCACTGGTTCCCAGTCTGTGGTGCATATGAGCCCCCACCCCGCCCCATATGGTCCATGTGAAAGAAATAATGTAATAATATAATTTTTCCAATAACTGTAATGTGATATATGTAATATGTTTGTGAACTAGCATAATAAACGTTAAAAATACAGTGACACCTCCAGTTAACAGACTGCTTTGAGAAAAGGGATTTTTAAAACTGTTCATTTTCCCAAAATCTATCTAATTTATCCATAGTTTGTATAATTTGCCATAAGTTGTTCAGATAGATTTGTCTAACAAGAAATGTTTCCATTATTTGAGGGAGAAATTCAAACTGAGATTTCGTCTCTTACATGTGAATGGAAGACCCTAAAATCAAAGTTTAACTATAGTTGCTCTTGTAATATACTGTTTTACTCTAATCTGCCAAAGACTAAGTAGAAAAAAAAAGTATTTTAAATTACTTGCTCAAGTGGTGATCTAACTGGTAAAAGCTTTTGCTGTTGCTGTAGCTGTAGTAGTCTTTGAGGAGAGATTTGCTTCTCTAACAAATATTTATTGAAGAATTCTAGATGGCATAAGGGCCATATTCTTTAGAGTCTTTGTACCTCACAGCAAACTGGCACAAATGTGTACCCAAATATTCTAACATGGTGCTTCTTTTGTGTGCTTGGGTGCGGAGGGTAACCAGGCATTCAGTGCAGGGAAGGTATTGACATGGATATTGTTTTTATTTAACTTCTATTATTAACGTTATTATTTTGTGCACATATCCTCTCCGAAAGTCATAGTCTCATAAGATTTCTTCATAAGACAATATTGGTATATTTCGGTATAAAGTGTATTTCTCGATAAACGATTTATTTCTCAGTAAAATGATTTATTTGTAAAAATTTGCTAACCAGCATCAGCCTTAATAAGAGAATAGGAGTATTGGGCCTTTTTCTTCCTTTTTCGCAGATTGCCGCTGTAAGTGCCTTTGCTCAGACTCTGCGAAGATACACATCTCTTAATCATCTGGCTCAGGCAGCCCGAGCTGTCTTGCAGAACACTTCTCAAATTAACCAGATGCTCAATGACCTCAACCGTGTTGATTTTGCCAATGTCCAGGTAGGATGTGGATGCTTTGTTTGGAATTCTTTGGTCCAGTCATTAAGGCATCAGGCTAGAAAGCGAGAGTTCTAGCCTTACCTTAGGCATGAAAGCGAGACAGGTCATTTGGGGCCAGTCATTGCTCTCAGCCCTCACAGGGTGGTTGTTGTTGTTGTTGTGGAGAAAATAGGGGGAGGAAGGAGGATTGATATGTTTGCTGCCTTGAGATCTGCAAACAATAATAAAAGTGGAATGAAAAAAAATCTAATATAAATTTTAAAAAGCCCTCCCTGCATTTAAATTTCAAAGATGCCAGGAAAAATTCAGTCTAGAGGAAACCTGCCACAATAATATTTTGCTTAATATTTTCTGCAAGAAAATATTCATGAAGCATTTCTGTAGCCCATTCTCTCCCCCCCCAACTATTCTGATTTTCACCTCTAGACAATAAAGGGTATTTCTTAACAGCTATGCTAATATATCTGTGACCTATATCTACCTATAACTGCCAAAGCTTTAGAAAAAGAATATTTAGCAGCCTATTTGAAATGGTCATTTTTTTGTTTAAATACAACCCATTTACTAAAACATTCACATGCCCAACAGTTCCATTTCTCCTCTTCTTTGGCTGTTCTACTCTTGAAACCTTTTTCAGTCCTTTCCAAATCAACAGAATGTTGGGAAGACATTCTGTGAAGGAGCTTGGAATTGGGTCTGCCAGCAGAATGACTCTATGAAAACTAAACAAATTTAGATCAAATTTAGTGTAGGGAAAGAAGCCGCTGAAAAGCATCAAATCTGAAAATGAAGAAGATCAAGAGCTAGGATCTGTTGAGAAAATGATTCCAGAAAAAAATCCATCCTTGCATCCCTATGGGATGGATAGTTGAGGTTGGAATGCTGTTCACTGCTTTGTTCTAAGCCAGAGATGGGCAACTATGGCAACTTTACAACTTGTGGACTTCAAATCCGCTTCAAGTCCACAGGTCATAAAGTTGCCATAGTTGCCCGACTCTGTTCTAAGCCTTCCTTCTCTTTTCACATTACACCTCCAGTAGAGGAGCTACAACCTGTCCAGAGTTTCCCAGTACACAGATGAACACAAGCATGCACAAAGACAATGCACAAGGGGAGAGCAATAACATGCAGAGACTTATTTTATTATCCTGAAGAAAATGCAGATGTGCTCTATCCCTTGATTTGTTCACTGAGTACTTATTCTTCCCTCTTTTTTTGTTTTACTCATACTTTTCCCTTCTAGGCACCTTTAACTTAAGTTTAAATTGGGCACTTGAAGCTCCTCTGTTAAACTTTTTTTGAATTGGTACAGGAGCAGGCTTCCTGGGTGTGCCAGTGTGATGACAACATGGTACAACGGTTAGAAACAGATTTCAAGATGACTCTTCAGCAGCAGAGCACTCTGGAACAGTGGGCTGCCTGGCTTGACAATGTAATGATGCAAGCACTGAAACCATATGAAGGAAGACCTAGTTTTCCTAAAGCAGCACGCCAATTTCTGTTAAAGTGGTCTTTCTACAGGTCAGTGCCCTGAGTAAATAGGTTATATTTTGTCTCAGGCCGGTAGGGTAGTGCAGTGCTTTGAGTTCAAAGGCCAAAAGGTGCTTTGAAATGCATAGAACTGAGCATGTAGCACCTGTTTGCAACTTCTTTAAACATGTCTTTTGTCAGAATCATGCAACAGTTATGTGGTCCCAAGAAAAGAAACAGCTGCTTTAAAGCATCGCAGAAATACAGTGTACTTTTGATAGTATACCAACTGGATCATAGCTTTCAGCCATGAGTGATCATAGATGAGGCTGCACATCTTCGTTAATTTACCATATCGCTAGTAAAGGTGATATTGGGTGAGGAGGGAAAGACGTGTCAATAAGCAGCGGTGGAGCTTGGATTTATGCATTCTTCCCTCCACTCATTTCTTTTCTAATTAAGCCTTAGTCTGCCTATATTTTCATCCTGTTCTTTGCTTAAAGTAACCCATTTCTATTATCCCCCAAAGTAAGAAGAAAGAAAGTAGGTGAAGACCACCCTAAAAGCCTGCTTCAGCCAGTTTCTAATATCCTAACTTCAGGGGCTACTGCCACCGACATAAAACATTTAAGCATATTTTGAGTTTACAAATATGATTTGTTATGTTTTCATTTTTAGTTGATGTTGCTTATTAGTCAAATTTGTATTTTAAAGGGAATTTGTATTCTAAAGGGAAAGGAGAGAAAAAAATGCAATCCATCAACCAATAATAAGAATGCTAGTTAAATCCAGCTGTATATGAGGAGCCATTTATATAATAATTATTAAAATGCTGTCTAAATGTAATGCCTAAATAAGAAATAGATAATCAAGAGGTCACATGGGGCCCTTCACCTAGGACAAGGGTGGCCAA
Source organism: Protobothrops mucrosquamatus (assembly GCF_001527695.2). NCBI lineage: Eukaryota > Metazoa > Chordata > Lepidosauria > Squamata > Viperidae > Protobothrops > Protobothrops mucrosquamatus. Next base: position 73,948 of record NW_015388270.1, read on the forward strand.
CTATGGCAACTATGCGGGCCATGTTGGCTCACGAATTCTGGGAGTTGAAGTCCACATGTAGCAAAGGTGCCATAGCTGCCTTCCCCTGACCTAGATTCATGTAGACCAGGGGTAGTCAACCTTGGCTCTTTTATGACTCGTGGACTTCAACTCCCAGAATTCCTGAGCCAGCTAGGGAATTGAAGTCCACAAGTCATAAAAGAGCCAAGGTTGACTACCCCTGATGTAGACCTTAGTCACATTTAAAAGCCATTTAGATAAATTAGTTTATACTTCTGGCAAGAGTTATCTGAATCTTGATACAGAGAAAAGAGGGAGTTGGAAAAGAAGAGGATGACCCTGCCTACAACTTGCTTTAGCTTGGCCAGTCTTCAGCATGTAGTATAACATCCTTTCCTGACAAGAAAATTAACTTTACTTAAAAAACAAACATGGTCCCCTCCTGGCTTAAATAATGTAATTGTTAGAATTGTGTTGGATGTGTCAGAAATTTCTGGCATATTTATTGGATGATAATGTATTTCATTTGTATTTTCATCTTAATATAGCTCAATGGTGATTCGAGATTTAACTCTGCGCAGTGCTGCTAGCTTTGGTTCTTTTCATCTGATCCGTCTGTTATATGATGAATATATGTTTTACTTAGTTGAACATCGGGTTGCTCAAGCCACAGGAGAGACACCTATTGCAGTCATGGGAGAGGTCAGTCTGCAGTTGGAATCTTTTACCAGATAATTTAACATCAAAAAGAAGTAATTATCTCATTAAGTTATACTTAATTAAGTAAATGTGTTTTCTAGGAGGTAAGTGTGGATCAGGTATAATTAAATTCCTTTCATCTAAGATTTAGATATAATGGATGTCATCGAGTTTCAGTTAAGCTGAATTTATACAAAGCTCCTACAGAAATTCATTTTCTTTTATTTTTTTTATAAAGATTTTATTAATTTTCTATTTTTACAAACAAGTGCTTAATAAACAACGTGTTGAATGGGTCCATTAATAATTCCGTGGTACATATAAGCTGCTTCAAACTAAATCCAATATTACACCCATCCAATGCTTCCTCTCTTCTTCCGGTAATAAACTTTTTTTCACATTAAGCAAATACAATTCTTATTGTTATTAATAGATATACAGTTGAATATCAGCATTTATTACAGTTTTCTAATAATATCAATGATATCAGTTTAAAATATCTTTTCTAATCAAAACATATCTTAATTGCATTTGCACTCAATATCCATTTAGTCAGTCACTATCCTATTTTTGCTTTTTTTCAATTTTAATTTCCCATCCATATTCAAAATATCCTAATCATTTTTAGTTTCAAAACAAGTTATATTTGGGTAACCAAAAGCTTCCCTTATTCAGACTTCTTAGCATTTTTATTTCCCTTTTCATGCCAAAATATGATGTTCTGATTAACAATCTTATCTATCTAGTTATAATAATATTTCTATTTCTAGCAATCTATTCTTAACCATATTCAAACATCTAATTTAATATAATATCCCCTCTAATAGGTCAAAGCTTCTGTTTTCTTCAGTCTTACTCTAGCTTTCTTCCTTTGCCAACTAACTTTCCAAGTCAGTGTATTTGGATCATCAAAAATTCTTCCTCTATTCTTGTACATATTATTTGAAGCAAAAGAAACAGTTCAGTTAAAAGTATTTTTGGAAGAGCTAGCCCATTGATACATTAAACACCCTCCCTCCTTCTCCAATCCCCCACAGTTCTAATAACAGTTCTATCTTCCATTCCATTGGCTTTCCTTCCTTATCCTCCAGTATGCTCTGAGATCTTGGTTGATAAAATGTCTTTTCCATTTCCAATGTTGTCTTTATGTCTTCTAATTCTTCATTTCTCTGAGTCTGGCCATTGGTTTTTTTCCTTTGGGTCCTCCATCTTTGGGTCAGTTTTCTCTAGTTTTCCTTCTATTTTCTGAGTTGCTAGTTCCTTCTCTGTGGTTATTTTCTGGTTTGTAGATTTAAATTAGAAAATTGTTCTTTTATCTCCTTTGTATTATTTTTAATCTCATGATGAGTTAAGGCAATTGTTTCTTGTATTAATTTCAACATGGAGAGAATTTCTGTGATTCATCAGTATTTTCTTGGTGGTATGTCAAACTGAGGTTTCTGGAGACAGACGTTAAGGATGTTTTTTTACCATTTAGAGCTAAGTATGAAACATTAATTTTATTTTTTGTAAATGGCCTTTACAGAAGTCTGTTTGAAAACTAAGGAAGTTATTAGTGAAGCTCCAGATTATCTGATTGACTTATCAATCCTTTCTTAAACCTCCCCTAAGCAGATATAAATAAAATTCAAGTTTTTCTGTCCAATGAGAGATATATCCTTTCTGTCCAGGGAGAAGAAAGAACCATTAAAAGTTGTTTATGAGTCAAAATTTATAATCCAAAATGTTCCATCATATCAAGCAATAGTGTATACTTCTTCTACAGGGAAATAGTTCCACAATACAGTTCTGAAAGTCAGTATTTGTATTCGTAGTTCAGACAGGCCAATTTAAAAATAGTTTATCGCCTCTGCCACATAGATAAACAGCCCCCAAGCCTTTTCTTTTCAGCTGGAATCTTCAAAAGTAAAAGTTTCCAAGGTCAGCCAGAGTCTTATCTAAATCTGGGCTTCGAGCCAGGTTTCTTTTAGGCAAAATAAGTTGTAGTGTGGTAAATTCACCACTAGATGTCATTAATGCCATTCCAGTTTTGTTTTTTTCCCCCCTTAAATCCAAAACTCATATTGCAGATTTTTCAAGTCTCTTTTTTTAAAAAAAATAAAGGTCTTAAAAACACTTTTAGTCCCCAAATTTCCAAGCCACCATATATATATATATATATATATATATATATATATATATATGTATGTATGTATGTATGTATGTATGTATGCATGTATGTTTGTGTGTGTGTGTGAGTGTGTGTGTGTGTATTAGTTCCAATTTAGTCTCATAATTTTCTCCATTTTCCCCAAGTAATTAAATCGCCATTTTTCTTTTCCTGAGTGAATGGGCAGAAGTTCCCTATCCCTTTCTCATCGGGGGGAGTGCTTTGGGCAGTTTTTCAGGAAGAGGTCTTAAAATCATAAAGAGAGGGTCAGGTCTCATCCAGTTTCATCCATGTTGCTCTAATATTGCTTATTAGTGCTTATTGTCTTCCATTGTCAGCAGCTTAGGACTGGCTACACGGATGCAGCCAGTCATTCCCCCGCCGGTTTGGAGGGCTTCCTCAGATCAAATGGGAGTGCTGCCGCTGCCCCCCACAACCAACGAGAGTCCCCTCCTTGCTTGTCGCCTCTACGGGTCGATTTTCGACCCTTTCCAGGGTCCCCCAGCGGGCAAAATCAAACGCGAAAGACGGAGCCCCGTCTTCCTGCATCTGTTCTGCTGCGATGTCAAAACCGGAAACAGAAATTCATTTTCTTTTATTCATACATTCTGATTATATTTATTCATACTAAATACTGGATCAAGTGTTTTGCTGTTGCCTTTTAGATCCTGTGTAAATTTCTGAAATCTTGTGCTCATTTCTGAAATCTGTAGTCCTTCTTTTTAAATTATAACCTTCTTGAATTGCCAAATATTCAAACTTTTCCCCTTGTTTTTTTAACCAGCAGTTTAACACTCAGAGAGTAAAAAAATTAATGAAAACTATTTTCTTGTATCTATAGAAATAAACAACAAAAAGTAATATTTTCATTCCTAGTAAGATTTTTTTTCTGTCACCCAATGGTCATTTTTTTAACTGAAGATTATTATTATTATTATTAGGGTTTTTATTTTTGTTACATCACAAACTTGTTTCAAGAGGACTTGGGGAAAGGTGATATCTTATATATGAAGCATCAACATATTTGACTATGTTTAATATTCCACAGACATTAAGAATGTGCAAATATCCTTTCTTCATATACTTCATTAGTCTTGCTTTCTGGGTGAAAATGAAGAATATTATGAAAATATATTCAAAAATAGGCAACAAGCATTATTTACTTTTATTCACAAAGTATTAAGCAAAACATGTAGTTTCCAAAATAAGGTATGTATTTAACTTTAGAATAGAAGGCTTTGTGGTATGTAACACTCTAAACCAGTGATTCTCAACCTATGGTCCACAGACCCCTGGGGGGCCATGATGTTGTCACAAGTTCCTCAAAGACTTGAAGAAATGTTAGGATTTAAATCTTGAATTAAGTCTTGATGGTTCGTGGCCATGGTCCGTGGCCACAAAAGGTATTTAAAGGACTCTGTGGTGAAGAAAAAGTTGAGAACCACTGCTCTAAACCACTTTTAATTTGAAGGATTCACTTCCAGAAATCCCTGAACCACTCTGAAATGGAATGGGATAACTCGCTATGGCCAACTCATTACGGGACAACTCGCCATGGCCAACTCACCACAGGACATCTTCTCCGCGGGGCAATTTAACAATTCCATTTAATTATTTAAAATAAAAATATTGTATTTTTTGTCATTCAGATTTCATTTTGTCCCTGTTTTTGTATCCTTACTTTAATTATTCTATTCCACCATTTCTTTGATATTAGTGTAACTCTTTTCCCATGGCAAGTTGTCCTGCAGTGAGTTGGCCATGGTGAGGTGGAATTGCATAATCTGAAGAATGTTGCAAATGTTCCATTTGTGAATAAAAATAGTCATATTATTTATTGGGAAGCATGATTATGATTAGATTTCACAGAGGATTTAACTGACGTGGAAAATGCTAGTATAATGTTTTGTATTAAAATTTGCTATTTTTATTTTCTTCCACAGTTTGGTGATTTAAATGCTGCATCTCCTGGAAACATGGACAAAGGTTAGCATACACATACTACAGATCTTCAACTTGAATAGGAAATCATAAATTTATTTATTTTACTTTATTTGTATGCCACTCCTACTTTTCTTAACTTATTCACTCTTTTGCATTTCTACTTTATCTGAAATCTTACTTTGAAGGCTGGGAGATCTTTTTAAAAGATCTAGTGAACTATAGTGATCGCTATAGTTTAACCATGTTTTATTAAGTAAATTGCAATTGACAAGGGTTGCATATAATATGCTAATCCACAGTCTAGTCACATTATGATTTGCATGATGCGTGAATCCAGCCAGTAGGATTCTGAGATACAGCATCTCATACAAAGGATCTTTCACTCAATGAAACATAGTATCCATTTAATTTATTGCCAGCATGAACAAATTTCAACTGAATTTTGTATGATAGTGATACTCATCACTTAGCAACACTAACTGGGACAGGAAATTCCATCATTAGCAGTGTGCTTTGAAGCGAGAAAAACCATGAGATCATACAGTCTATGGAGATTCTCAGTCATCCAGGTCATGGTTGTCCCAAAGGTGTTTTTTTCAAAAGGCAAAGCAGACTTTGTTTTTCCTTGAAGACGTTTCACTTCTCATTCAAGAAGCTTCTTCATTTCTGAAGAACTGAATTGAAGAAGCTTCAAGGAAAAACAAAATCCAGTTGCCTATTGAAAAAGCACCCTCGGGACATGTATTCGTACTACTTAGTGATGGTGGTCCTGATTGCTGTCGTTGAGCAAGGACTTCACATGAGCATGACTTCTTTCTCCCTGCCAGCTTTCCCATTAACTTTGCTTATGGGGAGCCAGTACGGAAGGTTGGAAATCGCAATCTTGTGACTGTGGGGATGCTGTGTCGGCCATAAGTACAAGGTCCAGTTGTAATTACCACTCGTTCAGTGCCATGGTATGTTGAGACACTTACTGAATGGTTGTTAAATAAGGACCACCAATACAATATTGAACTTGTGCACTGGTTCAAGTCCTAGTGATCCCTTATGGAAACAAGATAACAGTCTCCACTGAAAAATAGTTACAAAACATGGTAAAGAGTTTGGGCTCATAAGCATTCATTTCCACACAAGACGTGATTTCCGGTCACAGAAGGGGAGATTGTTTCCCCTACTTGCAGCCCCCAATAATAGAAATCAAGATGGGAGCTTTAGATGCTGCCAGCAAATAAGCATTCATCTACAAATACAAGGGCTGACTAATTAATAAGGAGAAAGTTGGAGGCCAGCCAAGTGCACATACGTAATTTACCTATTGTATTGGATTTGGACACAGAGACTATCCAATTCCAGTAATTTGATACATTGCTAGGATTGTTAAGCCTTTCTATCTGTAACATGACTCTTTCAGATTACAGGATTCATGGTGATTTTATTTGTGCAGATGAAGGCAGTGAAGTTGAAAGTGAAATAGATGAAGAGCTGGATGACTCTGGAGAGCCACAAGCCAAGCGGGAGAAGACTGAAATTAGCCAGGCCTTTCAGGTGGGCTGCCTGCAGCCGGTACTCGAGACTGGAGTACAGCAGAACCTTTTGAACCCTCTTCACAATGAGCACATTGTCACAGCTACTCAAACGATCAGACAGTGTAGTGCGACTGGAAATACATATACTGCGGTCTAACACATATTTAAAGTTCTTTTTTCAGATTGTATTAGCCCTCTTGATGTTGGGCATATCATAGGGGACGGAAGGGATGCAAAAAAAAATAATAATTTCTGAAAGTCGACTATTGTCAAATTTTATCTGTACTTTTGCTGGAATTGTGAAATGGAATGGGTCTATGTATTTGGTCAGATTTGGGTGGGGGGGAAGGTAAATACAATCATTTTACACTGGCCGCTTAATATAAAAAGTTTTCTTAGTTTCAAAAGTCAAGAAGCATTTTTGCGAAGATTAATGTTAATGTTTTTGTCCTCTTTATAATTAAAAGTAATTTAATTTTTTCATAGTTTTTACAAAATATTTTATTGTTAACTGTTAGTCATGGTGATTTCGTATAAATAGGGTTTTTAATTAATTGCACTCTGAAATATCAAGAATTTTCCTCTCTGATTTACACTGGAGGCATGCTCGTTTGATAGCAGCTGCATTAGAATTATTATTAAAAGGCAGCTTTCATTGGAGAGAACTGGAAGATAAACTATTTTGATACATTTCAGAGTGCTCAACAGATATATTGGAAGATTTATTATAATTCTAGAGAACATAGATTGTCTTCTTTCTCAGAGGAAGAGTGATTCTCACTGTTTGCAGGATAAATGAGAGCTCTGATAGCACATGGTAATGTGTACTTAAAGGTACAGATGACACCATTATGGACAATTGAAGCTTCCTTAAATCAGTTTCAAATTTTGGGATACTAGCTCCTCTCTCATAAGACTACTGATTTCAGGTACATTCTGCCCAAAAACTGACTCTGTGCAACCTCCATTCGTTTTAATTAGAGTTTTACAAGATTCGAATTAAGGCATCTTTGATTTCCAGTGAGAACGCGATCATCTTTGAGCGAGTGGAGGTCATGTTACAGAAGCATTTGCTGGGTTCTGCACCTCATATACATATGGGACCACTACCTAGATGCTTTCTGCTCTTCAGTGGGGACACTGGATACTGAAGTTTTTTTTTAAAAAAAGCATCTTGATTCCTTCTTTAAGTGTATGTGCTACTTATGCTGAACTGGACATGCAGGAAACCATTCCTTTCAGATGACTTTTTAATTCTATGTCCTTTTCCTCATGATAGTTCAACCTGCTGCTCTTGTTAAAGATAGTTTATAGGATGCAAGGAATGTAGCAACCTGCATTGTAATTTTGCTCAGAATAATTCCTGGTTCTTAAGTGGATTTCATTTTATATAAAATGTTTTAAAGGCAGTGAAACTGGCACATGTCACTTGTACTTATTTCCCAATTGCGTAGAATTTGAATAGGTGGCTAGATGGACCATTGCCATTTAAGAATGTACATCAGGGATCATTGTACCTCGGCTATTACATGGTGCCTTAAACAGAACTGAAGCTAAGATTTTCTTGTTAATAACTCTTACATTGATTCAACAAAGTGTGCCTGTCTTCTTTCTTTCTTACGTACTTTCTTCCCCTCTTTCCTTCAGATTCCCTAAACAGTAAGGGCAGGTTACATACTTCAGATATCAAGAATTTTTTTTGAAAGAAAATTAGATATACTATCCCTCTTAGAGTGACAGCCTTTTTCTTATTTATAGCTGAACTTCACTTTATTACTAATCAGATTTTCTGGGGTGGGGTGGGATCGGGGGAAAACGGTGGAAAACAAACTAGCTTTAACAGTGTCAAAGGTCAACAGAATAGATTAGCTAATTCCCAGACAAGAATTTATATACTTATATATAAATATATATACATATATATATTTCTAAACCCTTATCTACTTTTAATTTCAAAAAGTAACGTAAGCAACGTTTTTAAAAAAGCAGCGTATAGTTTCAATAGTGCATATGGTGATGGGGGTCAATCTGCTATTTTATTTAATGGTTCATTCATAATATGTGTTGTTTTTCCTTTTATTCTCATTAAGCTGTTCTAGTTAGAATGCATTACACATTTTATTGGTTTAAAAGACATGTGAATTTCCTTAGTTTGATCAAAACAAACCAAAAATGAAGGAAAGCACAAAGAAGATTTACAGGTTTTATAGCAAGACCTATATAAAATATTAGTGTCTTGTTTACTGTTTGTTTGAAAGACTTTTTCAAGATTATCACCAAATGCTTGAACAGCAGGTAGAATTTTTGGTATATTTTTAGTATACAGTTGTATCCTTGATTTTTCATATATCAAGAATACCTAAAGATTTACTATTTTTTTTTATTTGACTATTTCTACTTCAAAACTAAGCTTTAAAAATTGCTTAGAATTGCAAAATTGGGCCGAACTAGGTATTGTGCCTAGTAATTCCTGCCATTTGGTTAAACATGCTGATACATTTCATTATAATTCCGTTCTTTCTCCTATTGGAATATGTTCTTATTTTTTCCCATCAAAATCCATCACACCTACACCCCTCACCAATTTTTTAAAAACTAAGCTGTGATAGTTCCTCCCTCTCATTGTGCATTATGAAATGTTTACACTTAAATACAGTAAAATTAAATGTAGAAACAAAGAAACACTTTTCAGCATCTTTTTTTGAGAGTCTATTAAAGTTCTATGTTAAATATGATTTATTTACTGGTATTATCCTTCCTGGATGACAAACTTGTGTTTCTGTATCACTGTCTTCTTTTGTCCTCAATACTGGATTTTGTTCATGCAGAAAAATGAAAATGATGCAAATTTACTTTTCTGAGAGAGACAGGGCTGTAAATTTTTATAATTCATTTTCCAGACCACTCCCCTTCCAGTTGATCACTGTATTCAATGTGCCAAAAAGATTGATATTTATTGTATCTAACATCATAACCTGGAATTCTGGTCTGCTGTGGACCATACAAATAATGAAACTCCACAACCTGTCAGTGTCCAGAATATATTCCAAATGCTCTAATAAGTCAGCAACACAGATAACAAGACATTAGAAGAGCTTCTGTTAATCATGAATCAGAATAATCATTGTTTATCTGTGTCTTTGTCCCATAATATTTTTTTAATATTTTTGTCTAGTAGGCATTATAAATCAAATGGCCATCTGACTTGCATTATCTTCAGAAGCTCTTCAGTATAATCAGTAAACTGGGTCACTTTAGGTAGCATTCTGACAGTGTACTACTTGTGCCTATATGTTATATACATTTTTCACAATGAAATGTATGAAGGCTGGGATTCAGATAATCCCATGCAAATGCCCTAGTATTCTGTGCAAATACGAGGGCTCCCCCAAATTTCTCTTCTACAGTAGTTGCAGCTTCTTTGTACTTTATATGCCATGCCACATATTTTTCACTGAAGGTTCCATAAATGGTCTCACATTATGCCATGAATCCGGTATGATCTTAATAATCAAGAAGTATGTACTCATCAAAAAATATTGAGAAATAGCTTAATTGAAGCACTTTGGGGAACATTGCAAGAAAATGAACTAATAACATTTGAGAACAATTTGTCTTAAAAAGTTGTTTTAAATACTATTTTTTTAATTAAGGCTTTTTGGCTCTTGAACAAGTAATGCAGTGATCAATACTGATGATTCTATTGAAAATTCGTATTCAGAAATAGGGCCCAGTTTTCATAATCTCTTCAGGAATGCAAAATCTTTGGTGCTGCCACCGTAATCTGTTTTTGTCCTGTCCTGCATTTTTTTCTTTGTGCTTATTTTTTTTTGTATTATAACATGTAATTATAACACTACTTTAGAAATCATTTATCCATTAAAAATATTCTACAGTACTGCTGTGCAATGTCATCACATTTGGTTCACAATGGATGGTAGTAATTGAAACAGTACTGAGGATATGCAGGTCTACATATAATTCTTTAATTTAAAAACGAGGTATTCACAAACCTTAGAAACACTTTTTTCAAATTATTTCTCAGCAAAATATTAAATCATTTCAGAGATTTGACAGGCCAAATAACACTATGTAACACTTTGAGAACACTTAATGCTGATTTGTGAAAGCAGTACCAGTTTCTGAAAACTGGGCCCTCATTCCTGCATTACAGGTCAGTCTCTATATATGGTTTAAAGGAAAAGGAATTCTAATATTGTTGCTAGGTTATTTGTTTAGTGACTAAAAAAACTGGAATAGAAGCATGAATTCAGTGCTTAGTTCTAGTATTAGAACATTCTTTTGATGGTAATGCCTTGCATTAACCCTTTGAGCATTGTAAGTAAATATAATTGATATGAATCTCTAAGAGTCTTGAGATCATTTGTGGGATTATGAGCACACAATGCCCACTCCCCAGAACAGATTCAAAGGAACTATGGAAAGAAACCCAAGGATTTGTGCTTCACTCAGAGACCACTGACTACCTCCCTCTCCATAAAACAACAGAATTTTCCCCCCTAAATAATCTGAATGTAAATGTGAACCATCCTAGGCATTATCTATTAAGGATTGCCGTATTCCGATTTTCTTGCAAATGCTCAGCATTAAACACTTTAAGTTGAGGTAGGCATTTGAGTTTAATTTATTCACTGCCATTTTATCAGCAGTAAGGAACATATGATTGTTCACAGATAGCTGAACTACAATATCTGATGTCCCTCACCATTGGCCTGGATGACCAATGTATGGGAGCTGTTGTGCAGCAACATCTGGAAGCCCAAAGGATTCCTTTCCCTAATATATACTGCCTATAGAAGCAAGTATTTCTACTGTTATAGGTTTTTTGATCCAAGATGTTGGGTTTGAAAACATTTCACAATTATTTATTAAGAAAATTTATTTCCAGGTAGTTGAAAAATCATTAGTTAGTGTCAAAAGATGTAAATATAACCTGTATGTCAAAGACTTGAACTTTGGAGTTAAACCATTGTTATCCACAATCATCCATTGGATGTTGCAAAGGACTGCAGTCTAAAGGACGTATATGTATCCATAGTCGCAAAATTGTCTGGACTTGGAAGTGTATGAATATACTCTATTACAAAACTCTCTGCAACTGAAAGTCAAGCTGTATCTTGCCTTTCAAATAGCACGAGAACCTCTAGTGAGGTTCTCTTGCTATTTGTGTGAAAGCAGATAGGCTTACCACTATGCATGCAACTATGTTGAATCGTACTTTTATTTTAGCACATTATCCCACTTCCAAGTTTATTATTGAGCATAGACAACGGTATTTTTATGGAATTCCAAATTTAAGACAGTGTTTGGGTAAAAATAAGCTACAAGTGATATAGCAGTGGATTTTTAAAACATACAATAAGAATTAGGCCACACCAAACCATTTTCTAGATCAGATTTGGAGCCAATAAAGACAGACACTGCCTACAAATTATGTATGCTATCCCAAATCAGGCTGAACAAAACTTCTGCTTTTGCTGCCTGTCCAGGACTACTGCAGTTGTGCAAAATAACAAGAAGCAGCTCCTAGCTCACAGCTGTGCATTTGATTTGGTGGGTCTCAAGTTGTGTAAGTTTAGAATGCAGATGCTATAATGCAACATTTGAGTGCATTGATCCCAAGCAGTTATCAGTAAACAACCCATGCTCCCTCTCCGTTTATTTTAAATACCCTGGACATTAGTTCAATGCAAAGACAAAACAATAGAATAAAAAGACACACCTTTCTTTCTTTTGTTTCAAGCTCTTCAAATTAATGTACAATGAAACATAAATGCAATACTCAAAGGGTTTATGAATTTATTCCTAATGATTTTCTGTAAATGCTTCTCAGTTTGCATGCATTGATCATTGCTGCTAGTGATTCTGTGTGCCAGTAGAACTAAGTTTACGTTACCAATTTTACTAAATAGTTAGAAGCCACTTTCAAAGTGACTACCTAGGGTCTTTTGGCAGAAATAACATACCTTGTTTTTAAAGAATTTTCGTCTACAATTTTTATTTGCTTTTTTAGCTTTTTTTTTTCCTTTTGTTTACTAAATTATGTTGAGATTAGAAGCCCTGAGTAATAATTGGTAAGGATGGCTCATTTAAATTAATAATTTATCATAAAACACGCTAATATACATGGTTGATTACAAACCTTGCATACCCCTGAAGCCTCTTTCAACTCGTTAAGAACAGCTGCTGAGCAGCTTTGTATAAAAAATATATCCAGAGAAGATTATTACAAATTACACAACAGAGTACTTTTAGGGTGCTCACTGTAGCGTTTTGAAGTCAAGGAAATGAATCTGTTCTAACTGTAATAGGGCCTGGATGAGGTAACTGATTGTGTGATTTGCCGTTCAATTGGCAGACCAGCATGACTTGCAGGAACAAACTCCAGAGCAAATGTTTGCCTCCAGGGCAAATGCCTGATTAATCCAAGAACCAAATTGGACTGCATCTCTGCATAATTAGTGAATCCTCTTTTATGATCAGGTTACCAAAAAAAAAAGCATCTGTATAGGTACTATTTAAATAGCAATTCCTCAATTTTTTTTACTACAAAAGTGGCCCTGCATAGTCTATAATAGAATATTATTATTATTATTAAAGCAGCACAGAGAAATTGTTCTAGACCTTTAAATCAGGTAACTGAAATGCAGATCTAATTTTGACTTTATAGGAAGGAGTATATTTACTGGAAATGAAAGTTACCTGTTTACAAAACTCCGGGTAGCTTGAGAATTTTATATTTAGATCTAGATTGGAGTACGCATCTGAAATTCAAACAACAGTATAACATTATTTTTAACTTCAAATATGAAAAACAAATTAATGAAAGCAGGCTTCTCCCTGAAACCTTAAAAAGTATAGATTCTCCATTAGAAATCTGATTTTTTTTTAATTAACTAGTGAGGGTATAAAACTTAAAAAAAAAACTTTTGTGTGCCTTTGTAAAAAACCTGGGAAGTTTGTGCCTATTTAATTGGTTAATTTTAGTTCTTACCAATCAATAACCTTACTATCACTCAGGGCTCTCTTTCTTTAATAGTTCCTTTTTTTGTGTTTCTTTTATATTTACTTTCCTTCTTTTTTCCCCTGGGTGGATTAATTGCCATCGTTTATTTTGTTAGGTGGAAGATTATCTTTTTCAGTCCCACAAGCACAGAAATGCAGGAAACACTAGTAGAACTTATTGGATCTTTTTATTTTTAAATTGACTGGATATATAATGTAAATGAGGTAAGCAAGTTTTTTGTAGATTGTATGTGTGAGATAATGTAATGTTCTTTTCCAGTTTTTGGATTACAGTTGAATATACTTTTTAATTATTTAAAGAAAACATCTTTACAGAATAACGTGATGGGTTTTGTATAATGTATTGATTCTGTAAATAAGTATTTCCTGATGTGATTTTTGTGAAAATGCTAAATCTTTTAGTATATCATGTCCTCTCAAAATTGGCAAGAGCTAAATAATAGTTTGTGGGCAATTTGTATTGTGTACTGTACAATAACTGGGGAACTTTTATAATTATAAAAATATATATTAACTTTTAGTGTGTTGTTTAAACAAATGACTGGAACATACTAAAGATAGTAGGATTTTTCTGAATATTTCAGACTTGAACTCAGGCTAGCTTTCTTGTGTTTTTCAAAACAAAATTGTGTCTTGTCTTTTAAAATCAATAAATTTGTTTTCTTGTTACAAAAATATTTGAAATGCTTCCATTTTTAAACAATAGATTACAGAAGAAAGTGTAAGTCTGTGATACAGGAAACGTGGTGTATTTTCTCATAGTTGTTTTCCAAGAAAAGAGCAGCTATTTTAAACTTAACAGCATGACATGATTTGCGTCAGTCCACATAAAGCATGCACAATTTTTAAAAGTTTATTCTTTCCAAATTAAACATTTGGAAATTCAATTGCGTTTATATTCTGAAATATAGGGAGGCGTATTGCCTAAATCAATTTTCACACTTATGAATATGCCCTAGTTCAAGGAACCAAAAGTAGAACAGGAAGTATTGTGTGAAAGAGAATCACTGTTCTTTACTAAGAATAGTGCTATCAACCTATGATATATGTAGAACCCTTTTCACTGTTCCCAGAAGGAGATAACATCAAGGAGCAGGATTTATCTGCCTGGATTCACATTATTGACATTTTGTGTGAAACCATAGTATTATCACTAGATAAAGCAAACAATCCACTAAGAACTGGGCAAATTAATTAAGGGAGGTAATGGTCCATGTTTGGTAGATTCCAGTTCTTACAAAAAACAGACCTATTAATACTACTACATTCTAAATTAAAAATTAAGATGAAAACAATAGCTTTATGCTTTTACTAAAGCAATTTAAAATTAATAAAATTAAAATTAATAAAATAATAGCTTGCATCTTCCAAAGGAGAACTGCTGATTCTCCATAAAGCATTGGATCCAACTGACTTATCACTAAACTCATTTAATTTTCTGCTTAGCATCATCTTTGAGTAACATATTCGGAGGATGTTTTTTTCCTACGCTTTCCTTCCCTTTCCCCTTTTTTTTCTATTTTCCTTAACAGCCAACCAAAACAAAAATTGGCAAATTTGAAAGTTTCACATTTCTTTGTTATTTTTTTTGGATAGCTTTTATCAGAATTATACTGTTCTGTTGTTGGATCAATGCTGCTGCTTCCTGTAATTAATACTGTTAATTGCATGTATTTTCACACTCTAACACTTACAAAGATACATAAATATTACAAAAGTAATTAAAGGAAGCACTTGCTATGGATGGCTTGGTGATTATTGAAATGTGACTGGGTTTAACTATGTTCACTTTCAGTTGTTTTTTTTTAAGGGTTAGTTGCCTAGCACTAAAATCTAAGTTAATAACATACAATTTAATTCTAGCTAAATTTATATTGATAGCCATATTGGTGACTGCTTAAGGCACCATGCTAGAAACCAGGAAGTCCATAAGATCTAGTTTCACCTTAGACATAAAGCCAGCTATGTGATCTTGGACCAGTTACTCTCTCTCAGCCCTATGAAGGAGACAGTAGCAAATCACTTCTGCAATCTTGCCAAGAAAATGGCAGGGATTTGTCGAGGCAGTCACTAGGAGTCAACATTGACTTGAAGGCATATACATCCAGAAAAACCCACTAAACTAACTCTATGGAGCGTAAACCAAAATATTAAATGTAAAATGCAAGTGAGAAATGTAACCTACAATTTCTATGGATGGGCATATATGTTTCATAACAGTATCACTTCGATACTAAAAACTGAATCAAATGCTTTGTTCACGTTCATATGCACTCATTTTTTTATTGTTGCATTAGCAGCATTTAGCCAACTTTGGCTGATCTCTAAACAATAAGCAAGATTAGACCCATTAGTATGTGGAGTAGACATCATTAGGAAGTTCCAGAGTTCTAGATAAGACAAGAAATCAAAAAATATATTTGAAGAAGTTAATGTCAAATCACCCCTGAATTACAGCCAGGAAAACAAACCAATGTGTCCCAGTGGTTGGCAAAAGTTGAACCAAATATGAGGGATATTTTGCCTCTATTTCTCACTGGATTCGGATTGGGCTGCTAACATATACAAAATTCCACATGAAAACACTCCATTGTGTGCTAGAAGTAAGTTTTGTGTACAGCAAATTAAAGACTTATGCTTATGAATATAATTGTTTGCCCAATTCAGAAATTCAGATTAACACTCAGTGTTAATCTATTTAGGACAGCGTGCAGTGGGACAGAAGATTCCATTATGGTTTAACCAAATATTTAATACAACCCAGTATTTTGTATTGTCAATCTGAATAACATTGGAAAATTATTGGCAAGTACCAGAATACCTTTCTCTTACCTCAAAGAATTATGGAAAAGGCAGTGCGGTTTTTAACAAAATGTTAGAGTAATAATTTTCTTAGATATGTTTGCACCTTACTCATTATTTCGATTCTCAAATAAATATTTAAGGAATGAAGTAAATTTTGGGAGTTTCAGTGCTTATTTTATAAGAGCCCATAAATAAGTTTCAAAATCAAAATTTTAAAAATTTCTGGCATATTTTCTTAGCGCCTGGTAGAATGAGGTTGTCCTTTCTCTTACAATAGAGAGGCACAGAGCTACAAGCAAGAATAAAGTATCTATCATATAAACATTCTCCTGCCTTTTACAGTGGGGGCGGAGGGCATGAGAAAATTGTATTTTCACTTTATCACATTGCCTGATAAAGAACCTTTAAAAATTTGAAAGCTTAAACTGTTTTGAGGTCTAAAACTGGCCAAATAAAAATATTGGTTGTCTGAACACAACTACTGGAACTTCACTAACTCCTGGTAATTTTAAATTGAGACAATTCAATGTTTTTATCATGGATTAGAAAAATAATGAATATTGCCAAGCTTTTGTGAAGATATGCACAGCAACATCATTATAATACATATTTTATTTACCTAATTTAGAAGGCTGCCCAGCTCTATAAGATGGCATACAACATCAAGAACAGTAAGAACTATAAAATGAAAGAAAGAGGTGCTTCCAGAAGAGAAACATTCTGAAGAGCATATCAGATTTTAGAAAGATCCACGCTCCATCCTAAGTCCTAGGAAGAAAGCCAATTTTTCAAAAGTTTTTAAACCTAGGGTGGGGGCCATAAGGCTCTATGGTGGGATGCTGTTCCAGAGAATATTACTGGGGGGGGGGGGGAATTGCCAAGCTAAAATCTAGGAAGATTTCACTCTGTTAAGGTAACCCTCATTTAGCAATCACAATTGGCACTGGCAACTCAGTTGTTAAATGAAGTGGTCATTAAGTGAAACCACAACTATGCTTACTATCTTACTTCAGCTTCCCTTTGCTTTACAGACCTTACAAATGTTGTACATGTGAGGATTAGTTGCAAAGTAACTTTTTTATCACTGTTGTAACTGCAAGTAGTCTCACTTAACAAGGACTATATGTTCAGCAAGGGCATAATATAAAAGGTTGATTGCAGAATACTTAAACAAATCTTATGTATTTTAGGTCTAAGTATACTTTGAAAATGATTTGGGACAACCCAAAAGCATAATACTTTTCATTAAAGTGTTACGTTTTTAATTAACACAGTTCAGTTTTTTGAAAATGAACGTTTGCTAAAAGAAGCACAATGGCTGTGTATATGAGCATGCTTCATCCCACTTATATGAAAATAAGAATTGGATACATCAGGAGAAATGCAAAAAGTAAATTGAATGCCATGGGAATCGGGTGTGCAAATATGTGTGATAAAACAAGAAGACATTGGGTGAAGAATGAATATGGATTGAATATGCAAGTAAATGATCACGAAACAAGGACGTTGAGATAGTCTGGTCAGGAAGATTAAATGAGGATCCAACCACAAAACTTAAAGGAAGAGTGAATGGAGTGAAGGGGAGAGGTAATCGTGGTGAGATGGAGCTGAAGAGATTGTGAATTGAACAAAGGCAATGTATTAAAAGTGGTATATGGACAGAATGGTCCCTTATAGAAACAAGAATGTTTAGGAAGAACAGAAAGATATAGAGTGGTATAGAGAATAGTGTTGATATAAAACTAATTATATTTTCTTTTCTTTTACCTATCTCATGCCTCAGTTTGGTTGAATTACTATTTCTCACTTATTTTCTGTACTTTGTATAACATGGTTTACCTTAAAGGGAATATCCTGATGGGCATGTATGAATGCTGTATTATGCAAGGGGACATTCCAGTTATCTCACATAGTTTCCATTTGTTGCTTTCTTCCTACACTGCATCACCATTTTGAAATACCTTTGTGATTATGGGAAATTGCCTAGGAAGGGAATCAGTTATGCTGGCAAAAACCAAGTACCTAGTATTGACTATTTAATATAGCTGATTCAGCTATTATGTTCATTTACAAATGTAAGTTACCTCTGTATTATTAATGCAATTTATATAAATGTATATTCTGAAATGTTTAAAATGTGAATGCCTTTTTGATTACAACAATAAATAAAGGGGGGATATAAGCAAACACACAAATAAATGAGTAGAATACAGAATAATTTCTACAAAAAACTCTATAGCTACTAAGTAGAACTGTTTCAGCCTTTAATTTTTCCAGTATATTTAATGTTATTTTAATAATGTTGGTCCTATTAGAAAAATATTTATTAAACAATTCCAGAATTTGAAAACTTTTTTCTTGCTTTTATTTTTTGTAATTGCTACCCAGTGGAAATATCATTTTTAGCCACACAGTGACATCTCCTGGGCAGTGATATTGCTGTAAAAAAAAAAAAAGCAGAGGTTCACAATGGAAAAAAAAGTGCTGGGAATTGATATATCTAAGAATAAAAATGGCTAGTTCTGACCGTTTATTTATCTGAAATGTTAAAAAAATAAAAGGATACCTATGTTTGGAAGGAACCCATAGACAATTCTATTATAGAAATAAACAGATAAAATAATTAAGTAATTCCTGATCTCCATCTTAGGTTTTAGTTTTTCAAGTTCATTATATCCAGTCTTTCCTCCAGGAACAGAAGGTAACCAACTTAGCGTGTCTTCTTTGATTTTTTTCTCACAACAACAGATCTGAGGTGTTTGTGGTGGATTATTTATTTTTAGAAAACTGTTGTTTCCTCCTAAATAGTATTCCACATGTTTGAGCAGGCTCCACTACTCTGACCAAGCCATGAGGACTAGCAAATAGGATCTCTGACCAAGCCATGAGGACTAGCAAATAGGAAGTAGGATACCTCCTTAACTCAACCGATGATCTGGTGACTCTGGTCTTAATATGGTAAAATGGTAACTGGTTTGATATAAGATAAATGCATTAGGTGAACCTAGCAAATCCATTTGACAACTAGGTTCAGTGACAACATCCTTACTGTATGAGCCCCAAGGAAAAACCAATAACTCACAAGATATTAAACTATATTATATAATATTTATTTTCACATATTTTGCTTTGGCTTTTTGTTTTCTAATTATAAGTTTAGTTTTGTACTAAATATTTTCTCCCTATGTCTGATGGATTTATTGTACTTTGTATCCTAGCTGCCCTTAAAACTCTTTTTTTCCCCCTTTATAGCAAGAGCTGCTTAAATGTGAAAAAATAAGAATTGAGGCAGAATTAAAACCCATTAACCAGAAAAATTGCTGCTGATTGTTCCTGGTGGAAAAGCCTGACTTTCTCTGTTTCCCATTACTCCATTTTGATAACAATGACCTTGAAAGAGATTAATTACAGGTGGAAGCACTTTTTCTTTCTGGCCATTCTTGGGTAGTTCCTGTGTCTCCCAACAAAGTGACAGTTTAGGGCAGGAGTTTCCAACTTTGGCAACTTTAAGACCTGTGGACTTCAACTCCCAGAATGACCCAGCCAGCCAGAAGAGACTCTTTTGCAGCTTCTTTCTTTGAATGAAGAAACTCTTTTACAGCTTTGTAAGAGCTCAGGAAAACCTTTTCATTATTAAAACTCAGGTGTTTCTAAGATACTAGATCCTGCAGGGACCCCAGTGGTGGCTGTGAACCAAGGTCATTGAGGGGAAGAGCTAGACAAAACTGTAAAAATGGGGGGGGGACCCTTTTTAATGTATGCCACATGTGTTGCATGTCCACCAAAAGGATCAGGGTGTCAATCACTCTTTTTTTGCCTGCTGTTTGATGCTGCTGACCACTCCTATGGACACACCAGTTTTGATTTCTCTCAGATACAGTAAAATTGAATAGCAAATGTTACTTAAAGCAGGTAGAATAATACTGATTTGTAAGATGATTAGGGGGCTGGAGGGTAAATCATGTGAAGAACGGTTGCAGAA
Source organism: Protobothrops mucrosquamatus (assembly GCF_001527695.2). Classification (NCBI taxonomy): domain Eukaryota; kingdom Metazoa; phylum Chordata; class Lepidosauria; order Squamata; family Viperidae; genus Protobothrops; species Protobothrops mucrosquamatus. The sequence goes on from NW_015388270.1 coordinate 94,100, forward strand.
ACTGGGACGGTCTACACTCTAGTCTAAGGGTAGGCAACCTTGGCTCTTTTATGACTCGTGGACTTCAACTCCCAGAATTCCTGAGCCAGCCATGGAAGTCCATGAGTCATAAAAGAGCCAAGGTTGCCTACCCCTGGTCTAGTCTAACAAAAGAAAGGACCAGGGGGTGACATAATAGCAGTCTTCCAATATTTGAGGGGCTGTCACAGAAAAGAGGAGGTCGGCCTATTCTCCAAAGTACTTGAAGGCAGCAACAGGTGCAAATTTATCAGAGTTCTCCAACCTAGAATTAAGGAGAAATTTCCTGACAGAACAATTAATCAGTGGAACTGCGTGCCTCCAGAAGTTGTTGATGCTCCCATCACTGAAGATTTTTAAGAGATTGGACAGCCATTTGTCTGGAATGGTATAGACCAGGGGTAGGCAACCTTGGTTCTTTTATGACTCGTGGACTTCAACTCCCAGAATTCCTGAGCCAGCACACTTGGCTCAGGAATTCTGGGAGTTGAAGTCCATGAGTCATAAAAGAGCCAAGGTTGCCTACCCCTGGTATAGACCGAGTCTCCTGGTTGAGATGAGATTGGACTAGAAGACCACCAAGGCCCTTTCTAACTCTTGTTACTTTGTTACTGTGCATATCCTATTGAAGTTCAAAGCTTTTTTCTCTTTCTCTATTCCCCTTTTATTTTTAGCCAGAGAAAATAGACTCCTATTCAGCAATTCTCTTCTCTCTTTTGATCCCTTTTTCTTTCTCCAGAAGAGGCTAAGCCAACTTCCATCCCACATTAAGACAGCAGACAAAAATAGGCAACTTCCTGTTTCTTTTCTGATGCATTGATTAAGTGCAGCAAGTCCCCAGGTGTCCTTAGGCCAAATTTGTATCTAATCTGGAACAGGTTAAGCAAATGTTCCTCTTACTACAAACCACTGAAAACAGGCCACAGTGCATGCAAACCCTGGTTGGAGGAGGGGATTGTATACATCTGGTGCAAGCAGGCAGGTGGGCAAAGCCCATGCTGAATAGGGTTTGTCTGGACAAGTAGGTGGTGCTCAGCCATATCCTTACCCTGTGGCACCAGCACACACCTGCCTTTCTCCTGGCTCAGATTGGCCTTACGCACGCAGTCTTTTGGTTTCCAGCCTGGTGTCTTGCCCGACTGGTTCTCTTAATAAAATATACCACTTTAAATTCTAGAACATGCCAGTAGAAATGTTTTCAATTAGGCCTTGGGGGGGCAGGTGCCGGGTTGGAAAAAATCCAGTAGTATTAGTAGGTTACTCCAGTTTAGTGGAAGCCAGAAAAGTAAGTAGATAGTTAGACAGACGGATGGCTAGATGGATAAATAGTGGATAGCTGGATAATGGATGCGCGGACGGACAAAGACAGACCGATGCGTCTGCGCTGTGCACGCTTGTTGTCAGCGGCGTGATTGGATCTCCTGGAGCAGGAGTAGGCAACCTCGGCTCTTTTATGACTCGTGGACTTCAACTCCCAGAATTCCTGAGCCAGCTATGCTGGCTCAGGAATTCTGGGAGTTGAAGTCCACGAGTCATAAAAGAGCCGAGGTTGCCTACCCCTGTCCTGGAGAGCCGACGTCTTCAGTTCCAAAGGCAGCCGGCAGGCGTCGCTCTTGACAACGGGAAGCGACCGCACCGCAGCTCGCTTGACGTCCCCTCCGCGTCCTGTGAGCGCGCAAATCGTTTTTCGCTCGGGGGGACCTTTTTTTCCAGAGGAAGTGCGGGAAAGAGGGAGGAAAGCGGAGAGAGAGAGAGGGAGCCTGATTTGCTGCAGATGCCGAAGCGAGCGAGGCGGCGTCTCCGATGGGGAGCTCGTTCGAAAGGAAAGCTCGCCGCTCCCCGCCTGCCTCTCCTCCCTTCCCGGCTCTTCTAGCCTCGGCCCACTCGCTCCAGCCAACCGGGTTGAGACGCCCCGACCAGAAGCCGCCTCGGCCGCTTCCCGTCTGCCGGCGCCAGCCTTTCCCGCCGCCTCCCCCGTCCGCGCCCGAGGGCGGCGGTGGCGGCGGCGGCGGCGGCGGCATCATCCATGGCTGCTCCACCCGGGCAGCTTCTGCAGTGCAACGTCCGGCTGCTTTTCCTTAGCGAGGAGCAGCTCCGGGAAGGGCTGCTGCCAATCTCCCAGCCCGCCCAGAAAGCGCCCCTCCGCCTGGAGCTTTGCGCGCGGGACGGAGGCGCCGAGGTGGCCGTGACAGACGGTTAAGTAAAGCCAGCGGCGCGGGCAGGTGTGGCCGGGCGGGGAGGGGCGCGGGAGTCCGGGCCGGCCGCGCGGAGCGTCCCGGAAAGACGCGGGAGGCTTCTTGGCCCGGCAGGAGCTCGGCGGAAAGTTGCAGCGGCGCCTTTCGGGCTCTCCGGGAGCCTCTTGCCTCCCTCTCTCGGCTGTCCCGAGGAGGGCTTGAATGCTATATAGAGTTGCCAGGTGTCCGCTATTTGAGCGGACAGTCCGCTTTTTTTTTCACATTATGTTCGCTATTTTTTTTTTTTTCACAAAATAGCGGACATTTTTTTTATTTTATTCAAAAGCTAGCTTTCTGATGAAATGGTACGTCATCTATGCATTCTCACGGGAAACAAACAAGCAATACAGATGCGGATTAGTTATGGGCGGGAGGGTTCCCCACGCAAGGCTTCTGTAGAGTTGCCAGGTGTCCGCTATTTGAGCGGACAGTCCGCTTTTTGTCACATTATGTTCGCTATTTTTTTTTTTTTCACAAAATAGCGGACATTTTTTTTATTTTATTCAAAAGCTAGCTTTCTGATGAAATGGTACGTCATCTAAAGCTGCACAGTCTTAAGAATTATCCCTTCAACACCAAGGATTGATCAAAGCTGCGCCGTCAAATAAAAAAAATACACCCGACAGCAAAGTACAATGTAATTTAATATTTTACATATTATTATAATAGATTTGATGTTTTGAATTTGAAGTGAAGTTTTGAAGTGATTCTTTTAATACGCGTTAAAATGTTTGTAAGAAAAGATGTAATTTAATTGTAAATTATTTTTTTTACTTTTTTTACTACTTAACCCAACCCCCCCCCCCGCTTGTCCGCTATTTTTTGGAAGCAGACCTGGCAACCCTAAATGCTAACATTGCGGAAGGGGAGCTTGGGAGAATGCGAGGTGGCGGCAGCAGCAGCAGCAACCGGGCCTCTCTATCCCCCTGCCGGGTCCTGGAGAGGAATTGCAGCGGCGGCGGCTTTCGCTAGGCGCGAGGGGAACGGGATCTGCCGGTTGTGAGAATGCAGGCGAGAGCGAACTTGCGTGTGCGGGGTTTTCGCTCTGTGGGCTGAGAGTGGGAAGCGGTCAAGGGTCCCGCGCGGGAGCAGAAGCACTAGGGTTGCCAGGTCTGCTTCCCAAAAAATAGCGGACAAGCGGGGGGGGTGTTGGGTTAAGTAGTAAAAAAAAGTAAAAAAAAAATTTTTACAATTAAATTATATATTTTCTTACAAACATTTTAACGCGTATTAAAAGAATCACTTCAAAACTTTACTTAAAATTCAAAACATCAAATATATTATAATAATATGTAAAATATTAAATTACATTGTACTTTGCTGTCGTGCGTATTTTTTATTTGACTGCGCAGCTTTGATCAATCCTTGGTGTTTAAGGAATAATTCTTAGACTGTGCAGCTTTAGATTACGTACCATTTCATCATAAAGCTAGCGTTTGAATAAAAAAAAATGTCCACTATTTTGTGAAAAAAAATAGTGAACATAATGTGAAAAAAGCGGACTGTCCGCTCAAATAGTGGACACCTGGCAACTCTACAGAAGCCTTGCGTGGGGAACCCTCCCGCCCATAACTAATCCGCATCTGTATTGCTTGTTTGTTTCCCTTGAGAATGCGTCGAATGAGAGATGCTAGAACACAGATTCGTTCGTGTCTGAAGAGTTGGGCAGACGGTCTTGAAAGTTTTTTATTATTATTATTATTACTATCCTAGATTTGTAAAGGTTGCCGAGATTTTCCTGAGAACTTTATTGTGTTGTGTAGTACTCAGACTTCCCAATTTTGTGTTGTTTTTTTTTACTTTAAGGAGTAAAACAAAATGGTACAGCACAGAACATGGGAGGATGGGATCCCTTGATTTGTTTCCATCCAGTCTGTGGTCCTTGTCATCTTTTGTCTTGTTTCCCCTTCTGTTAATTGGTTTTGTTGTAATTGCCATGCTTTGATTGTTGTGAGGTGTACCCAGAATCATTGGGAGTCAGGCAGCATGCTAGTTTGATTATTAAATGAACCAATACAATATGGAAGATTACTTTGTAGCTCCTCTTAATATCCATAGTTGCTGCCGTAGCATTGTTGCAACTTGTGAACTCTTAACATGTGTATCATTTAAATGAACTGAAAAAATAAACTATGGCATGTATGCAGGTCTTCTTTTTTACCCCTTTCTATTACATATATTTGAGGGTTGAGCCCTAACATGTAAAGTTCTAGGAAGTAAATTGAGCTGCTGATCTTAAATTCCAGTGAGCATGAACTTTCACTGAGTTGTGTTCAAATTAGACACCAACTCCTAATTAAGCTTTGAAATGTAAAAATTGTTTATGAAAGGCATGGCAGTTGTATAGGTCAGACATGCATTGAATTGTAATGTCTCATAACTGTTTGGTTATACCTAGTCCAATAGTGAACAAACAGAACAATCAGCCGGAGAGGTCACCCATATATTCCTGAACCATGCCAACTGGTCTCTTAAGGACATGTCCTCATGATGTTCCTTCTTCTCATCCAAAGCCCACAGCCGAGGCCACCTAACTTTGTATTTATCTGATCCAGGGTTAACATGTTTTCCACCTTCCACTGACACAGGCTGCAGAATTATGCACAATTTATGGTGCTTCAGCAGCTACTATATGTTAGAAGTGTTGACCACAGCTAGAATCAATCCTGGTCACATTTGCTCCTTTTAGCTGCTACAAGCAGATACTTTACCTCCAGTTCCTTAGAACTTCCTTCCATGGCCATGTTGATTTGGGAAGCAGGAATGATCAGGCGCCAGGTGTTCATAGAATCCAGTTTGACAGTTTACTAGTCCAACCAGGCTCTTTATTTACACAGATGTAGCAGTTTCAACATGAAACGTGTACTTAAAAAATGTTCTGGCTGACATATAGCCTGCAGTGGTACTGAATAAGCAGGATCATCCTCTATCCATTACTGGTTAATATCTCCCAGTCTCTTGTTTTAGGGCAGAGAGAGAGAGAGATAAGCAAGACAGACAGATGAGTAAGAGAAAGCATAAGAGAGCAAATGGAAAAACAGTGAAAGTGTGTGAGAAAGAAGAGGGGAGAAAGATGAATGATGGAGAAAGATGAGTGTGTGTGTGAGAGAAAAAAAATGACATAAGGATGAGCAAGAAAGAAAGATGAGAGAGAATAAATACAAGTAGTCCTCAACAAGTAGTCCTCAACAGTTCATTTAGTGACTGTTCAAAGTTACAACGGCACTGAAAAATGTGACTTATGATCGTTTTTCACAGTTATGACCTTTGCAGCATCCCCATGCTCATGTGATCAAAATTCAGATGCTTGGCAACTGGCTCGTATTTGTGACAGTTGCAGTGTCCCGGGGTCATGTGATCACTTTTTGCGACCTGATAAGCAAAGTCAATGGGGAAGCCAGATTCACTTAACAACCAGGTTACTAACTTATCAACTACAGTGATTCACTTAAGAATTGTAGCAAGAAAGGTCATAAAATGGGGCAAAACAGAAATTTGGGGCTCCATTGTGGTTGTAAGAGAATCCATGAATAATACATGGGTTGGGTGAGGGCTACAGTGTCCTGGTCCCCGAGTCATTAAGGATTTTCCAGGAAACCAGGAGAGGTGAAAAATCTCAATCTACCTTGCAAATCAGATTCAAGCAGATGAATATACTTACGAATATAGTTATGGGTTTACCTTTCTGTTGGAACTTACCTCCTACCCAGTCCAGCTCATCCCAACACATTACAACAAACACATGTAATATTTTTCCTGCTAGTAGGGAATCACCTATTGCCTTCCTTACAATTCCTAGGTAGGCTGTTCCTGCAATTTATAAAAATTATCTTTTTTTTCTGTAATGTGTGTAGTTTTTCCCCACTATGGTCTGCAATTGACAGAGGCTTAATAGAAATGAGATCGGGTTCTCACATTATCAGATGAGAAGGCTAGATGTATTGCTTTCTCCGTAGGGTTTGCAAGAGGTATACTCCATTTACTTTTAGGGTCAGCTCCGACATTATGAACAACAAATCAATAAAGTGAATTAACATATAACCAAACTACACTGTCCATAATGTCGGAGCTGACCCTGAAACTACATAGGATACACCTCCTGCAAACACTAGCAGTGCTTTTAAAAGGCTTCAGATATTGTAATACACAAATCTGTAAAAACTGAATTACTGGCTCAGGCTCTATTTCAAAGTAAAATCCGAACAGGTGCTTTGGAGCATGTAAATCCAAATGTAGTAGCTATTTACAGTTCTTTAAATCAGCAGTGACTTTTCCTGAGATGCTACTGTTGTCATCTGTGGCTGTCTCACAATTGTGGGAAAAGACAGGTGCTGTATGGACTCCATAACACCTTTTTGAATTGAAGTCAAAATATTGTGTCTTTTTTTTTTTAAAAAAAATCTTTGTCTACTTAGTTGATCCAGAAGTAAATTAGAGATGCCTCCAGTCAGCCAGATGTCTGTATCGCTGTACAGTATGTTTTGTTTCAAGTGCTCAAGTGTTAAAATTATATTATTTTTCTAATGTTATTGTTGCTTTTGATCTTCAGTAAAATAGGTTAGCAGCAAATGCGAACATGGATAATGAAGGAAGGCAGTTACATCTGAATGGTATAGCAAAACCTGGATTCATTTTAAGGGAGAAGTTAATTTGTGGCCAGTACAGTCTTCCTCTCCAGTTTTCTTGCACTACAAGATTCATGTTAGACTGCTGTTTCAAAAGCTTTTCTTTAAAAAAAACCCCTTCTATTAATACCAAGTTGAAGCTAAAAATATTTATAGAAATGGAAACAGATTTTTTTTTAAGAAAATGGGGGAATATTATCCATTTTAACTTCTTTTTTGTATTTTTATTATTAATTATGGAGACTTATCAGTATAAATAAACGTCTGCTCTTTCTGTATCCTCAAAGAAGATCCTTCTAACATATTGAAAATATAACAACAATGCAAAGTTATACTCATGCCATATTTAAAAATGCAGTGATCAGATTATTGCTCTGTCTACTGCCTACTGAAACAGCCCAGTACTGTAAAAAATTGGGAGAAAGATTTCTATGCCTTTACAGGTATTCCTCAACTTACAACTATTTGTTTAGTCACTGTTAAAGTTACAATGGCACCGAAAAAGGTGACTTGTGACCACTTTTCACACTTAACAACAGTTGCAGGGTCCTTGTGGTCACATGATCAAAATTCAGATTCTTGGCAACTGGTTCATATTTATGACGGTCGCAGTGTCCCGGGGTCATGTGATCCACCTTTTGTGACCTTCTGACAAGCAAAGTCAATGGGGAAACCAGATTCACTTTATAACTCTGTTACTAACTTAACAACTGTGGTGATTCATTTAACAACTGTGGCAAGTAAGGTTGTAAAATGGGGCAAAACTCACTTAATTGTCTTGCTTAGCAACATAAATTTTGGATTTAATTGTGGTTGTAAGTTGAGGACTACCAGCATTAATTCAAATTGGATATGTGCTCTTTAGAAAGCTGTTTACAAATGATAGCAGCTTGTAGTAATTACATGTTGACTAAGCAGGGTATACATTCAGCAATAAATACTTTCTATGGCATTATAAAATAAAATAATGGAGTAATACTTTGAGTATCAATAAATAAAAACACCAATGCAACTTCTGCTGTTTATTGATGCAGTGATGAACTAGCCAAGTTTATTTTATAAATCTTAAGTCACCTGCATATATTTTTTCCTACAAGTTTATGTGACCTGCAGGAATTGTTCCTCCTTTAGTTCTCACCTCTCAACCTAATGACTAATGACTTTTTCCAGCTGTCAGTCCAGCCGACTTTTTCCAGTCATTAACAGTTTCAATTTTGGATTGATTCTGAAGAGCACATAGCAAGTACTGGTTAAAATACAGACTCTGGATGCCATAAAACAAATTTTCAAAGTAGTACACAAGAAATGAGATCTAAATCCATTTCTCATATGTTGTACACCCATAGGGACTTCCAGTAAAATTTTGGTTTACAGAAAGAAAAATACTTCTGAAAATGGCTGAAAGATATCCTGGCCAGGCTATCATGTAGAAAATTCCCATACATACATACATACATACATTATGTCCCAATATTTTACTGCAGCTCTTAACCAATGCTGGAGAGATGGGCACCACACACATATACAAACATACCGATGTACTTGAGGATAAACCCATCCACAAATAAACTAACCCTCAACTTTTCAACCAAAATATCACAAAAAATACATTGCTTGTGGATAAGCTGACCTCAAAATCCCGCAAAAGCTTGGGATCAAGCTATGAAAATGTAAAACATGTTACCCTCTCTTCCCTCAAGGCTCCTGTAACATTATTACTTTTATCTCAAAAGTGCTTTTTCACAAAGCCGCTGGACTTCCTTGTTTTTCTTTGAAGATGTTTCGCTTCTCATCCAAGAAGCTTCTTCAGCTCTGACTGGATGGTGGGGAATGGAAGGATTTATACTCCTTGCAGATAGCTGGTCATTTGCATTCTTTCAGAGAGTCATTGAGGCCACCTGGTGGTTTCATAAACTCATGGCACAACATAGGAGAACAAACCCATCAGGACAAGCTACATTTAAAAGACAAAGGCCACTTTTTCGATTACAGCAAAGTCCACATTTTGGACAGAGAAGACTGATTTGAAAGAGGGATCAAAGAGGCCATCTATGTCAAAACTGAACAGCCCTCTCTCAACAGAGGGGGAGGGATCTGACATCTATCTCCAGTCTACATCACAGTCCTTTCAGCAGTTCCAAGAAGGCTCCACACCCATTTGCACTACTCAAGTGACCCTGATGACACCGATAAACTTCCAAGTGGCCTCAGTGACTCTCTAAGAGAATGCAAATGACCAGCTGTCTGCAAGGAGTATAAATCCTTCCATTCCCCACCATCCAGTCTGAACTGAAGAAGCTTCTTGGATGAGAAGTGAAATGTCTTCAAAGAAAAACAAGTTGCCTTGTGAAAAAGGGATAACTATGACCTGGATGACTTGAGAATCTCCATATATATTATTACTTTTACTTACAGGTTTGCTTAAATCCATCCTTGAGTCTTTGCCTGAGCTGAGTACTGAAATAAATGCCCCGGGGCACAGATCCAGTATATTAGCCACTGAACCATGCTTCTGGAAAATAATGAAACAGAATGCAGCTGGTATAAAGGCCATCTTCTGTTTACTGTGCACTAAGTATGCAGTTCACAGATGCTGAGAAGAATGATGTTATCTCTGTATCTTAGAAAACTAATGCCAAATTTTCTATGGCTTTTGGAAAAAAGACTGCTGCTATTTTGTGTTGTTGAATAGAGAACATGGGAAGCCCTTAAGGGTGATAATATGTTTCACAAAAGTAAATATTGAACATTGCCTTCTATCCTGAATTCATAGAGTTGATGGGATTTTTAAAACAAATGAAGACTTTCTTTTAAATGCTTGTTAGAAAAAAATGAGACATTGAGTGGTCTCTCAAAAAAGACCCATGGACAATAAAAGCCAGAAGAATGAGATTCAAGTACAATTTGGACTCTTTGGATTGCAAAATACATCTGGGGTCCTTATTGAAGGAGTCCCTCTTTGGGCAAATATGCTGCACCTATTTTTATTTGTCTAATTAGCAAGTAATTTTTTACCTTTCCACCCGACGTTTTTTCTGTGCTGCATCTGAATTTTTTTTTTCAACTTTTCTATTTCAGTATTCAGATTATGAGATTTGTTGCTCAGATCAAATGGCTATAGCAGTGATGGCGAACCTTTTGGAGACTGAGTGCCCAAAACCCACTTATGCATCGTCGAGTGCCGGGTGGGTGTGACCCATTGGCTGGGCATGGCCCATTGGCTGGGCGTGGCTGCGGTGGTAACGGCAGACTGGGTGGGACTAAAAAGTTCAATCAATCCCAACTTTGCAAGATCTTTTTTTCCCCGCGAGAAGTTGAAATTGACTGATTGAACCTTTTTTTTTTTTTTTGCACATGGCGGCAGAGGCCTAAAGCGAAAAGGTTTTAATAAACCCAGCTAAAGGCCTAGGACTGGGGCGACGATGCGCGTGCCCGCAGAGAGGGCTCTGAGTGCCGCCTCTGGCACCCATGCCATAGGTTCACCACCACTGGGCTATAGAGTCACAAGGAAAGTTTACTAGCAAGATAATGGTTGTTGCTGTTTTTGTGTTGTTGCTGCTGCTGTAAATGGATTTTGCCAACAGATATGAAGGACCCACAAACTGGGTTTATTGACAATGTTACTTGTTCGAACGCCATTAATCGGAGACTTGATTACCTGACATAACACAGGCTAAGTAGGATTCTTCCAATCCAATCAAAGTTTCTTACTCTGACAAATTGTTCTGCTCCAAAAGTCCCATAAGAATCTCCTCCTGTTGAGTCCCTGTTTGTTGTAAAAAAAATTGTAGGATATTTGTTGGAAGTGTCCATTCTTTTCATCTTGGTGCAAATCAAATCAGTTTATCCTGTGTCGAATATACCCTTTCACAGAATGTATCTTTGAACATCCTTGTAGCTGTGATGATCATTTGCTGGAAAAGATATGCTGTATTCTGGAAAAAAAAACCTGTCTGCTATTTCTGATGTTCTAACTGAAGAGCTGCATGGTTCCCCAGGAAACAACTCAAAAATACACATGTGCAGAAATCTATTAGAGGGTCTGCAGAATATTATGTTTCTCAGATTGTCACAGAGAGTCCTTCGGTTAGAGATGGAGATTTAGCAGTCAACCCCAATGAGCATGGAGAAATACATGAATAAAACTTATTATAAAAGTGTATACTTTACAGTAAAGCAATTTAATAGAGCAATCCCCTGAAGCACTGAATATCTTTAATGTTTCGTGGAGGCATTACTGCCTTGTCTTCACTGCTAGTAGCAGATTTCTGCATTAAAGTTTATAATCTGAAAATGCTTTACTTTGGGATGTTACCAAAATGGAATGAATGAATAATTAGTACCTTTGTTAAATAAAATCCAACTCCTGTTGATTTAAGAAAGCTAGAAATGATATTATTAAATGGTCGCCCCTGCTGTCCCTCTCTTTTTTATTACACTTTATTTCCCTATCTTTCATTCAGAGTAGCCAAAGCAATAGATTGAGTAATGTCTCCAGTTTTAACTTCACAAAAGTCATGTGAGGAGGAGCAGGAGGATCACTTTCCCCCAAGTGACATCGCAGTCTGCCTGACATCTAAGTCAATCAATCAATCTATGTTCTCCAGGATAAATAACCTCTCACTGTCTCCCTCTCCTACAGGCTTCTTTCATTGTTTAAAAAAATGAAATGTTTTCAGAAAGATCAAAAATCTACCACTACTCGTTGAGTTTTCTAGGAGATATTAAAGCAACTGAAGTCTCTCATTAGCAGGAACACAATCTTTTGATTATTATTTTTTAAAGTGTACATCTTCTGGCTTGCTAGTGTAATAAATAGCTACCGTGATATTACTGTTGCTTTTTGTTATAGCACCTTCATTGTCATGGGCAGTCATGATAATAGAGCATCAGGTTTTATACTACTCTTTGTCTCCTTCTCCCTTTCTGATTTTAAAGCCATTTTAGTAACCTTCACAAGGCTCTTTTCTTGCCAAACGTATTTCTTTTCTAATGAGCAATTATCTGTGCCCAATGTCCCTCATCATCATATAGTGGTAATGTGGACCATATTCCAGGAATCCATGTCTTTTCAAAAGGAAATCTTGAAAAAAAAGAAGAAGCTTGAATTCATGAATAGTAAGCTTTCTAAGAAGTTGAAAAGTAAAACATAAAGGTGATGTCAGAACTACTTATTGTTATCTTCAGAGAAGTAATGAAGTGCCAAAAGGTTGGGGAAAAACATAATCTTGATATTCCAAAATAGAAAGAGGTATAGAAACTGGGAAATTACCATTGATCTATCATTGGTCCTGGATAAAATGCTAGAACAGATTATCAACAGCATTTATGTCAAAGTCTGATGTAACCTTAAAAGTGGGTAAAATAAATGCGTTTATAACCACTGTGAGATTAGAATCCTTTATCCTTTCTTTTTACCCTTTTTCTTTTTCTATTCTATTTTCTCTCTTATTGACTATTATTTTCTTTGTTTATTTTCTGGCATTTGTATTGTTTTTCTTTTGTTTAAAATTTAGTAAAAAAAATAGCTTTTAAGAAAGCAGCATGCATACCAACCCTTGGTGCTGCCTTTACTAGAAACCACATGGATTCATCAAAAACAAGTGGTGTCAAACTTATTCCATTCCCACCCCTCCCAGTTCACTCTCTCTGATAAAATGATTAGTTTATTAGTAGAGCAATGGAATGTTATGTGATCTCAGTAAAGTAGCTCCGTCTATCATCATGTCTCTATGGAGAAGATGGATAAATGTGGCCAGCTGGTTAAACAACTCCATCCAAGGGATGAATGGTCTTGTGACATCCTGAAATTAAGTACCAACTTGGATTTTTCCGAGCTCTGTTTTTATACAGCACCAGTTATCATAAATGATCTCAACTTTGCACACAGAAGCAAGTTAGAAAGATTCACTTTTGCAGCAGCTAAAAAGACAAGGCAGTATTGGCTTGCATTAATAGAATCAATTCATCTGGATCATGGGAAGAAATAGTTCCATTGTATAATGGGATGGTTAAGCATCATTGGGGTATTTTGCCTAGTTCTGGCCTTTAAACTGGAAAAGGTAGAGTAGGTTAATAGAACAGCTGTCAGCATGATAAGAGATCTGGAAACCAAACCCTATGAGGAAATTGCTAAAGGCACATTTGGCTTGTACAAGAAAGGACTAAGATAATATAGTTTTGTATAAATACCGAAAAATGATGATTGAAGGAATGTACAGGAGAGGTGTTCATTCATTCCTTGGAAAAGGTCCTGGGTAGAATAGATTTCTCCACTTGTATTCAGAAGTTTCTGATTTGCTATGCTATTTCCCCAATCCAAATGTCTGTATGCCATATCTATTTAGCACAATAGTCAGCTTCCTTCATCTGGACATTGACAATATTTATGCTGAATTTGTATGATATATCATAATATAATATTAAAAAAAAACAATACACGAGAAGGCCATCTTATATTTGCAAAGTTGATTAGAAATTAATATTTTGACATGGTACTTTACACTTTACCCCATTTGCATGCCTAATTTGAAAATCCTGCTGCAAGCATAAGAAATATGTTCTCCTAATAGTAACCTCCCATATGTGGGATCTTGCTGCAATAGACATCAGCCAACTACCATTAGAATGAAGTATTGAGTCTGACTCTGCCCACTGCCACAAGTTCGATCCTGACCAGCTCAAGGTTGTCTCTGCCTTCCATCCTTCCAAGGTCGGTAAAATGAGGACCCAGATTGTTGGGGGCAATAGGCTGACTCTGTAAACCGCTTAGAGAGTACTGTAAAGCACTAGGAAGCGGTATATATGCCTAAGTGATATTGCTATTTCTATTATAATAATTATCAGTTTATATTGGCATATAATTGAATTTTGAGTTCAAGGGATTCTTTTATTCATTTGATTTTGTAATTATTTTAAATCCTTTAAAATAATATTTATTATATACTGTGTTAGGAAGGTTTAGGAAGCATATAAAGCAGGCATGTCAAACTCGCGACGTCACAAAACATATCGCGACTTTTTCTCCATTGCTGGCAATGGGGTGGGCGCAGTTTTGGCGTGACGCATTCGGCCCGCGGGCCGGCACTTTGACATGCCTGATATAAAGTATAACTTTAAAATGATGTAAATAAAATAAGCTCTGTATCACAAAACTGAAAAGATTGGTCTCATATTATCCATCAGGGCAGCTTGATAATAAAGTAGTGAAGATAAATGCACCACCCTCTTCATTCAGTGAGCAATTTTTCAGAGTAAGACCAGTCTTAACTGCACAAGTAAATAGCTCATTTACCCGGTGTATTTGCTATCCTGAGGCTCAACATAAAATATGAGTTAATTATATTGGATTAATGTAGATAAAATAAGAGTAAAATAAGAGAATCTCGTATATATCTGCATTTGTCTTAATTTGGTACCTTTGCTTTAGCTTTGCCTGAAATAAACTGAAATTACTCGGCTACGCAAAGTCATGTATTTGAGTTCAGTGGCTGTATGAATCAAAATAACAGTTAAGGATATCTTTGTTCTATGTTGCTTATAATCTATTAAATACTCTTCTCACCCTTTTGACTAAATTGACTAAATTGTGTAGTATCAATGTAAAATATTAAGCTCCACAAGACTTTTGTCATTCCACTAAAATTGTTCATTTTGAAAATATGTATGAACAGATCTGGAGAAGTTATAAATAAATATTTTTCAAGTANCATTTTGGACAGAGAAGACTGATTTGAAAGAGGGATCAAAGAGGCCATCTATGTCAAAACTGAACAGCCCTCTCTCAACAGAGGGGGAGGGATCTGACATCTATCTCCAGTCTACATCACAGTCCTTTCAGCAGTTCCAAGAAGGCTCCACACCCATTTGCACTACTCAAGTGACCCTGATGACACCGATAAACTTCCAGGTGGCCTCAGTGACTCTCTAAGAGAATGCAAATGACCAGCTGTCTGCAAGGAGTATAAATCCTTCCATTCCCCACCATCCAGTCTGAACTGAAGAAGCTTCTTGGATGAGAAGTGAAATGTCTTCAAAGAAAAACAAGTTGCCTTGTGAAAAAGGGATAACTATGACCTGGATGACTTGAGAATCTCCATATATATTATTACTTTTACTTACAGGTTTGCCTAAATCCATCCTTGAGTCTTTGCCTGAGCTGAGTACTGAAATAAATGCCCCGGGGCACAGATCCAGTATATTAGCCACTGAACCATGCTTCTGGAAAATAATGAAACAGAATGCAGCTGGTATAAAGGCCATCTTCTGTTTACTGTGCACTAAGTATGCAGTTCACAGATGCTGAGAAGAATGATGTTATCTCTGTATCTTAGAAAACTAATGCCAAATTTTCTATGGCTTTTGGAAAAAAGACTGCTGCTATTTTGTGTTGTTGAATAGAGAACATGGGAAGCCCTTAAGGGTGATAATATGTTTCACAAAAGTAAATATTGAGCATTGCCTTCTATCCTGAATTCATAGAGTTGATGGGATTTTTAAAACAAATGAAGACTTTCTTTTAAATGCTTGTTAGAAAAAAATGAGACATTGAGTGGTCTCTCGAAAAAGACCCATGGACAATAAAAGCCAGAAGAATGAGATTCAAGTACAATTTGGACTCTTTGGATTGCAAAATACATCTGGGGTCCTTATTGAAGGAGTCCCTCTTTGGGCAAATATGCTGCACCTATTTTTATTTGTCTAATTAGCAGGTAATTTTTTACCTTTCCACCCGACATTTTTTCTGTGCTGCATCTGAATTTTTTTTTTCAACTTTTCTATTTTAGTATTCAGATTATGAGATTTGTTGCTCAGATCAAATGGCTATAGCAGTGATGGCGAACCTTTTGGAGACCGAGTGCCCAAACTGCAACCCAAAACCCACTTATGCATCGTTGAGTGCCGGGTGGGTGTGGCCCATTGGCTGGGCGTGGCCCATTGGCTGGGCATGGCTGCGGTGGTAACGGCAGACTGGGTGGGACTAAAAAGTTCAATCAATCCCAACTTTGCAAGATCTTTTTTTTTCCTGCGAGAAGTTGAAATTGACTGATTGAACCTTCTTTTTTTTTTTTGCACATGGCGGCGGAGGCCTAAAGCGAAAAGGTTTTAATAAACCCAGCTGAAGGCCTAGGACTGGGGCGATGACGCGTGTGCCCACAGAGAGGGCTCTGTGGGCACACGCCTCTGGCACCCATGCCATAGGTTCGCCACCACTGGGCTATAGAGTCACAAGGAAAGTTTACTAGCAAGATAATGGTTGTTGCTGTTTTTGTGTTGTTGCTGCTGTTGTAAATGGATTTTGCCAACAGATATGAAGGACCCACAAACTGGGTTTACTGACAATGTTACTTGTTCGAAAGCCATTAATCGGAGACTTGATTACCTGACATAACACAGGCTAAGTAGGATTCTTCCAATCCAATCAAAGTTTCTTACTCTGACAAATTGTTCTGCTCCAAAAGTCCCATAAGAATCTCCTCCTGTTGAGTCCCTGTTTGTTGTAAAAAAAATTGTAGGATATTTGTTGGAAGTGTCCATTCTTTTCATCTTGGTGCAAATCAAATCAATTTATCCTGTGTCGAATATATGTACCCTTTCACAGAATGTACCTTTGAACATCCTTGTAGCTGTTGTAAGGTTTTCCACTTAGCTGGGGCAGTTGTGAGGCTAAGTGGAAAACCTTACATCCTAATAAATGCTAATGTCAAACTTAAACATACTAAAATCATAAGTACAATAAAATCCCTTCACTGTGATGATCATTTGCTGGAAAAGATATGCTGTATTCTGGGGGAAAAAAACCTGTCTGCTATTTCTGATGTTCTAACTGAAGAGCTGCATGGTTCCCCAGGAAACAACTCAAAATACACATGTGCAGAAATCTATTAGAGGGTCTGCAGAATATTATGTTTCTCAGATTGTCACAGAGAGTCCTTCGGTTAGAGATGGAGATTTAGCAGTCAACCCCAATGAGCATGGAGAAATACATGAATAAAACTTATTATAAAAGTGTATACTTTACAGTAGAGCAATTTAATAGAGCAATCCCCTGAAGCACTGAGTAGCTTTAATGTTTCGTGGAGGCATTACTGCCTTGTCTTCACTGCTAGTAGCAGATTTCTGCATTAAAGTTTATAATCTGAAAATGCTTTACTTTGGGATGTTACCAAAATGGAATGAATGAATAATTAGTACCTTTGTTAAATAAAATCCAACTCCTGTTGATTTAAGAAAGCTAGAAATGATATTATTAAATGGTCGCCCCTGCTGTCCCTCTCTTTTTTTATTACACTTTATTTCCCTATTCTTCATTCAGAGTAGCCAAAGCAATAGATTGAGTAATGTCTCCAGTTTTAACTTCACAAAAGTCATGTGAGGAGCAGCAGGAGGATCACTTTCCCCCAAGTGACATCGCAATCTGCCTGACATCTAAGTCAATCAATCAATCTATGTTCATCAGTAACTCTCCAGGATAAATAACCTCTCACTGTCTCCCTCTCCTGCAAGCTTCTTTCATTGTTTAAAAAAAAATGAAATGTTTTCAGAAAGATCAAAAATCTACCACTACTAGTTGAGTTTTCTAGGAGATATTAAAGCAACTGAAGTCTCTCATTAGCAGGAACAGAATCTTTTGATTATTTTTTTTTAAAGTGTACATCTTCTGGCTTGCTAGTGTAATAAATAGCTACCGTGATATTACTGTTGCTTTTTGTTATAGCACCTTCATTGTCATGGGCAGTCATGATAATAGAGCATCAGGTTTTATACTACTCTTTGTCTCCTTCTCCCTTTCTGATTTTAAAGCCATTTTAGTAACCTTCAAAAGGCTCTTTTCTTGCCTAATGTATTTCTTTTCTAATGAGCAATTATCTGTGCCCAATGTCCCTCATCGTCATATATTGGTAATGTGGACCATATTCCAGGAATCCATGTCTTTTCAAAAGGAAATCTTGAAAAAAAGAAGAAGCTTGAATTCATGAATAGTAAGCTTTCTAAGAAGTTGAAAAGTAAAACATAAAGGTGATGTCAGAACTACTTATTGTTATCTTCAGAGAAGTAATGAAGTGCCAAAAGGTTGGGGAAAAACATAATCTTTTTTTTTATTGAAAAGTTTTATAAAAGTTACAATATAAACCCCAAAACCAACCCACCCTAACCTCCCCTCTCCCTCCCCCGCTTCCCCAGAGCTGAATACAGGGTTACAAATATAATAATCATAATCTAACTAACATTAACCAACTATATAAATAACCAAGTCCATAATGCGCTTTAACTCCCCTTTAACATAAATATAATAATAATAATTAAAACATAAACAAATTAGTATCCTAATTATTAAACAATAGAATATCCATATTGTTAAACAATACTAATACTAA
>NW_015388270.1:112624-131642 GCF_001527695.2 Protobothrops mucrosquamatus
TTACAAATATAATAATCATAATCTAACTAACATTAACCAACTATATAAATAACCAAGTCCATAATGCGCTTTAACTCCCCTTTAACATAAATATAATAATAATAATTAAAACATAAACAAATTAGTATCCTAATTATTAAACAATAGAATATCCATATTGTTAAACAATACTAATACTAAAAGTAATAATATAATTAAAACTAATAAAAATTTCACTATAATAAACTATTAATACTAATAATACTCTAAAATTTACTCATGAGCTAAATGGAATTTTTTAGTCCCATATTTATTCTGAATATAATCTATCCATCTTCTCCAAACCGAAATGTATCTTTCTTGTGAGTGATCCTTCAAAGGGAAAAACATAATCTTGATATTCCAAAATAGAAAGAGGTATAGAAACTGGGAAATTACCATTGATCTATCATTGGTCCTGGATAAAATGCTAGAACAGATTTTCAACAGCATTTATGTCAAAGTATGATGTAACCTTAAAAGTGGGTAAAATAAATGCGTTTATAACCACTGTGAGATTAGAATCCTTTATCCTTTCTTTTTACCCTTTTTCTTTTCTATTTTCTCTCTTATTGACTATTATTTTCTTTGTTTATTTTCTAGCATTTGTATTGTTTTTCTTTTGTTTAAAATTTAGTAAAAAAAAAAAAGCTTTTAAGAAAGCAGCATGCATACCAACACTTGATGCTGCCATTACTAGAAACCACATGGATTCATCGAAAACAAGTTGTGTCAAACTTATTCCATTCCCACCCCTCCCAGTTCACTCTCTCTGATAAAATGATTAGTTTATTAGTAGACCAATGGAATGTTATGGATATAGTGCACTGTGATCTCAGTAAAGTAGCTCCGTCTATCATCATGTCTCTATGGAGAAGATGGATAAATGTGGCCAGCTTGAGATTCCAGCTGGTTAAACAACTCCATCCAAGGGATGAATGGTCTTGTGACATCCTGAAATTAAGTACCAACTTGGATTTTTCAGAGCTCTGTTTTTATACAGCACCAGTTATCATAAATGATCTCAACTTTGCACACAGAAACAAGTTAGAAAGATTCACTTTTGCAGCAGCTAAAAAGACAAGGCAGTATTGGCTTGCATTAATAGAATCAATTCATCTGGATCATGGGAAGAAATAGTTCCATTGTATAATGGGATGGTTAAGCAGCATTGGGGTATTTTGCCTAGTTCTGGCCTTTAAACTGGGAAAGGTAGAGTAGGTTAATAGAACAGCTGTCAGCATGATAAGAGATCTGGAAACCAAAACCTATGAGGAAATTGCTAAAGGCACATTTGGCTTGTACAAGAAAGGACTAAGATAATATAGTTTTGTATAAATACCGAAAAATGATGATTGAAGGAATGTACAGGAGAGGTGTTCATTCATTCCTTGGAAAAGGTCCTGGGTAGAATAGATTTCTCAACTTGTATTCAGAAGTTTCTGATTTGCTATGCTATTTCCCCAATCCAAATGTCTGTATGCCATATCTATTTAGCACAATAGTCAGCTTCCTTCATCTGGACATTGACAATATTTATGCTGAATTTGTATGATATATCATAATATAATATTAAAAAAACCATTAATACACGAGAAGGCCATCTTATATTTGCAAAGTTGATTAGAAATTAATATTTTGACATGGTACTTTACACTTTACCCCATTTGCATGCCTAATTTGAAAATCCTGCTGCAGGCATAAGAAATATGTTCTCCTAATAGTAACCTCCCATATGTGGGATCTTGCTGCAATAGACATCAGCCAACTACCATTAGAATGAAGTATTGAGTCTGACTCTGCCCACTGCCACAAGTTCGATCCTGACCAGCTCAAGGTTATCTCTGCCTTCCATCCTTCCAAGGTCGGTAAAATGAGGACCCAGATTGTTGGGGGCAATAGGCTGACTCTGTAAACCACTTAGAGAGTACTGTAAAGCACTAGGAAGCAGTATATACGCCTAAGTGATATTGCTATTTCTATTATTATAATAATTATCAGTTTATATTGGCATATAATTGAATTTTGAGTTCAAGGGATTCTTTTATTACTTCATTTGATTTTGTAATTATTTTAAATCCTTTAAAATAATGTTTATCATATACTGTGTTAGCAATGTTTAGGAAGCATATAAAGCAGGCATGTCAAACCCGCAACGTCACGCAACATATCGCGACTTTTTCTCCATTGCTGGCAATGGGGTGGGCGCAGTTTCGGCATGACACATTTGGCCCATGGGCCGGCACTTTGACATGCGTGATAAAAAGTATATCTTTAAAATGATGTAAATAAAATAAGCTCTGTATCACAAAACTGAAAAGATTGGTCTCATGTTATCCATCAGGGCAGCTTGATAATAAAGTAGTGAAGATAAATGCACCACCCTCTTCATTCAGTGAGCAATTTTTCAGAGTAAGACCAGTCTTAACTGCACAAGTAAATAGCTCATTTACCCTGTGTATTTGCTATCCTAAGGCTCAACATAAAATATGAGTTAATTATATTGGATTAATGTAGATAAAATAAGAGTAAAATAAGAGAACCTCGTATATATCTGCATTTGTCTTAATTTGGTACCTTTGCTTTAGCTTTGCCTGAAATAAACTGAAATTACTCGGCTACGCAAAGTCATGTATTTGAGTTCAGTGGCTGTATGAATCAAAATAATAGTTAAGGATATCTTTGTTCTATGTTGCTTATAATCTATTAAATACTCTTCTCACCCTTTTGACTAAATTGACTAAATTGTGTAGTATCAATGTAAAATATTAAGCTCCACAAGACTTTTGTCATTCCACTAAAATTGTTCATTTTGAAAATATGTATGAACAGATCTGGAGAAGTTATAAATAAATATTTTTCAAGTAATGAATCTGACAGTTTTGGCAGACTTCCCAAAAAAATAGAGTTTTAATTTCAAATACCACTGAGCTGTAAAAGGAAAGTTATGCACAACTTGTTCTTCAAGATTCTTGCATTTAGGGCTTGATCGCATGTATATTTTTGTACTCTATACTGGAAAAAAGCAGTAGTTTGAATTGTTGGAAAATATTTGAGGAAATCAACTTTATATTTTTCTGTATAGCTGTGCATACTTTTATTATGATTGTTAATCTGCTTTAGGAAACCTGACATATATTTATAATATATATTAATGCTTGCTTATGCATTAGCAGACAGCAGCAGTTTTAGTATCTACTGTTTGCAACAATAGTAAAACAAAAATCTGCCAAATATGGTACAAAGTCTAAAGAGAGTTTTAAGAAGTAGTATGCTTTAAAATCTAGCACAGCATGTCAGAAACCAATCCGTGAGAACAAGGGAAGCCCCATCTGCGGGATGCAGGCAGCATATGAAATCACCGCCCCCTCTGTTTCACGTAAAAACCTGTCTCTATGGAACCAGTCCCTGGTGCCCAAAAGGTTGGGGCCTGCTGATCTAGCACTGTTGGTACTCAAATATTGTCATGTCCTAAAAGTGGTACAATCTGTGAAAAGGTTGAAAAGCCCTGATCTAGCAGAACATGGAAAAAGTGACAATTTGCTGTCAAAGTATATGATAGTGTCTCTGCCTTGAAGCACGTGTCAGATGGATTATTCACTCACCCATAAGACAAGGGTGTATTTTTGTCCCAAAGTTCCTTTGTTTCTTTTGATAATATAATTTTATCTGATAAGGGCTTAATTTTAAAATAAAAAGCATATCCTAATTTTATCATAATTTGATGTTTCTTGCAGCAAGAATTAATCAGTAGAGAGGTTCTCTGTATATTACTCATTTGCCCACAATTTCTATTCTATCCATTCTTGAGCCACATTTAGTACATAACTCTTTTCCCACTTATACCCAACAAAATAACAAATGTACTCTGGCAATATCTTTTTTTTTCTTCTGAGTCTCCATGATGTTGCTTTTCTCTCTTTCCCAGGCCCGTGACTGAAATGCTCTTGAAGTGTACTTGGTTGTATTATTGTTTAAATAGCAATCTCTCCTCTTAAATCAGAGCATCCAACAACAGCTAAAAGATATGTAAAATCTTTACACTTCGCCTTCTAGAACTTCAAAGCTGTTTCCGGCCATTTCAGATGATGTGGGTTTGGCTCTTGTGTCAGTTTCATCTATTGTTGTGAAGGAACGTAAGTCTGCCCTTAGGAATGGAAAAAGAAAGGACCAGCCATTAAGGCAGGGCTTTTCAACCTTTTCACCCATTGTACCACTTTTAGGATATGGCAACATCCGAGTACCACCAGTCGCCTAGCAAGGTGTCAAAAACTTGATGACCCCCCCCCAAAAAAGGGAAAAAAGTGATAAAGTACAGGTAGTCCTTGACTTACAACAGTTCGCTTAATGACTGTTTGAAGTTACAATGGCACTGAAAAAAGTGCCTCCCAAGCCACAGCCGAGCAAGACACCTGCCTGCCCGCCCAGCTGCGCTCTTCCTCCTGTCCAAGGTTTTCATGGTTGTGAGCATTTCTGTTGAGGATTGGCAGTGGGGGAGGGGTGTTTGGTTTTTATTCCCCCCGTCTGCTGGGTGGTTGCAGCAGGTTTTGGTCACTTCATATGACCCTTGGACACTGTGACCGTCATAAATATGAATCAGTTGCCAAGCATCTGAATGTAAATCACAAGACCCTGGAGATGCTGCAACATTCCAGCTGATCGGCGCTTCTTCTGGGCTCAGCAGAAGCGCCAGGATCAGTGCTCCTTTCCAGCTGGAGCCTGGCGCTGATCCTGGTGCTTCTGCTGAGCCCTGACAGCCCTGAAGAAGCACCGATCAGCTGGAAAGCGGCACTGATCCTGGTGCTTCCACTGAGCCCTGACAGCCTTGCAGCTCCAGCCGTCTCTCGCTCAGGCTTGCGCAGCGCTGCCACCGGTTTAGCTCATTCCCCTCCCCCGCTACTTTTCTAGGATGGCCGTGTACCACCTGCCAGGTGCCAATGTACCACAGGTGGTACCCGTAACACTGGTTGAAAAGCCCTGCATTAAGGTAGCACTTCCAGAAAAGACTACTCAGTCCTGAGGAAAGTGAGAAGGAAACCCAAAATAACCCCACCTTGATTTTCTTCAGCATAGGATGGGACAGAGAGAAATCCTGAATAGCTTTCAAGATTCTGTTATTTTAGTTTAACAATAAAGAGGATTCCTGGATTCCTGCCATGCCTCTGTTTCTTGACCTTGCCAACTTGAAAGGCTGATTGGTGTCATTCTGTTCTGGTCTCTGTCAAGAACTGTGCTCTACTAGTGATCTTTTAGAATTGCATAGTTGCTCTGGGGCAGTATCGTAGGTATTTTATTCAATTGCTCTCACTGATTTAATGAAAGGTTGAAATAAAAATATTTCTCTGCTTTGAAAAGGTGGATCATACTGTATACTATTCTGATAGCATCTTGCAACTGCTAAGCACCAGGATCTGGCTATCTCCTAAACTTAATGCACTGTACAGTGTGCAGGATAGTGAATTCAATTCCCAATAAAGGGTTAGAACCCCATGGAATAACATCTGGTTACTCATGGCTAATGAGTTTTAACACAGTAGGACAGACATGGATGTAGTGTCTCTTGGTGTCAATGTACTGAAATAATGAAGTAATGGAATGATGGGGGGAAACCCCTCTCCCCTCCCACACTGGTTACCTGTATAAAGAGAGCAAATAAAAGGAAGAGAATTTGCTCACTTTGTGATTCCCTTTTTCCAAAAAATCATTTGAGTTACGGTAGTTTGGGTTGCTGGAAAGGAACCTAGGAAGAAATCTAAAGATGATAGCTCTACCCTTTTCCTGCTGTAGCATCTCAATTGGAAGATTTTTCCTGCTGGCTGGAGATAGGAAGGGGGAGGGGAAGGACTGCAAAACCAGAAATCAACAAATCCCTCTATCTTCACATGTGAAATCAAGATAATGCCAATTAGCTACCCATCAAAACAGACTAGATATGGATGAGGACAGCAAATGTATTTCTACTAGTTTATTAGTTCAAGGAAAAGTGAATAGCACTTAGCTAAGACAGTGGGGAAATGCCCCATCTTTCTGTTGTTCTGAAGGAGGCAGTGAATCACACATTAATTTGGGCAAAGTTCAGTTTTCATTTATAGACTAAGATAATTGCATCACACATGGAATGAAAGGTAGAAGAATCAACCATTCCTCCTCTTTTAGGAGGCAGTACATTCAGAAAGAAATCATTATTGCTAATACATGGGTTAATGAAATGTACATAACCTGTTTTTAATTTCAGGTATTGCAATGCATACTGTCGGTGTAATATTGTCAGATCATAATAATTCAGCAGTGTGAAAATTAATTAAAAAATGACAAAGAAAACACAGAACCTTTGACAGGCCACTAGATGGGGGTGGTCTGCTATGAATAAAGAATGCTGTCCCCAAATTTTAGAGTTGATTATGAGAGAGTTCAAAGTAATCCTGGTCACGAGAAGATTTTTAAAATATTTTTAAAATATTTTTTAAAAATGATGACATCATGAATATAGGCTTAAGTATAAGGGAAGGCTTAAGTTTATAGAGAGCAAGATTGTAAACCGTAACACAACACACACACACACACACCTAGAAATAAAAACCCCAATGCAAATTCTGGGTGGTTTTATCTATTGCTACTGTTGTCATTGAATATCCTCAGTTATCCAGCTTGAATTATCTGGAAGTTAAGTCATGGCAACTGAACTTATTTGTTGGTTTGAGACTTTTCGCTGCCCATCCAAGCAGTTTCTTCAGTCTGAACAAGTTGATTTAGGGGAATCTGAGTAGGCCGAGAGTTGTTGGAATGTGCCTAAAATTCTTAGGAGTATTCCTTCACCAACCTCAGGGTTCTCCCCCCTCAAATTGCATGGCAATATGTCAGTGAAGATTCTCAGTCATCCATTGCTAATATCACAAGCCAACAACTTAAAGATATTGCTATTGTTCTGAAGCAAGTTGGGCTACATCTTCTTGTAGATTCCAAGCATTCTTCTGAGGCTGTTGGAGAGATGGAAGTATCCTTCCTCAATGCCCCTCTTTTTTCTTATTCCAGTTTTTATAATTCTTCTGGCAAGAGACACAAGCTGTCCCCATTGCTGCCTTAGCACTAAAGCCATTCAAAAGTATTTAGTGGTATCATCAGAGCAAAGTTTGAACCCTAAAGAATGATTTTGAATTTTAAGTTCATCCACATATCCTGTGACCAGATATTTGTATTCTATTACATTGGTAATAACTAAAGGCTTCAAGCCCTCTTTTCATATGTGTCATGGGGAGGGAAAGCCCTCCTAACGTAAGTGCTTTAAGGTTTTATGTATGCTTACGTTGCCATAGCTTTTATCACTGGGGAACTGTAATTGGCTTTTTTAAAAAGATTTATTAGTGTAGTAAATATTGTAAAAGTTGAGACCTGAAAGAATTAAAGTGACCCTAAATCTGATCTGTCAATCAAAACTAACTTGGCAGTATAAGTAGTGGGCAGAAGGAATAAAACCATGGGAAAATCAAACACAATTCAGCCAATCAGGAGTGGAAAAAAGTCCCCTTTTAGGTAAGCTTTTAAAAAGAGGAAAAAGCAGCTCCATTTTATCTTTGTTTCTTCTTTTCTCTCATGGAAGGAACTGGCTCCAAGCCAAGTAAGCCAATTTCCAAATCCCCAGGCATCTTAGGTGGAAAATTCAAGAAAATTGCAGCAATATAGAGAAGTCTGAAGCTAGATGCATGTTATAATTTTTGATTGTATTTGAACTTTGTGCCTTGATTACACCTTGTCTACTTGTGTGTGTACATCAAGGTGTAACCAAGGCACAAAGCTCAAATACACACAATAAAGAATTGCATTTCTTAGAAAAGGAGCACATTCATTCTGATAGGGATCTTAATCATTCCATCATCATATCCTGTTAATCCTCTCATTCTGATAGACAGAAAGTCCACCCTCACCAAAATTGGCTAACTACTGCACATAAACAGAAGGAAACCCCATGCTCACTTGCACTAACATTACCTAGTTGAGTAATGAAATGTCTCCAAGCAACCAACCAACCACCATGGTCAGATGACCATGGTCATCATTTTGCCTGCTTAGACAGCTACAGAGAAAAGCAGAGCAAGTGGTCTGCCAACTTCCTTCTCCCAAATAAACCAGTGCAAAAACAGATTTCTTCTCTGAAGTAGTAAAATAGATAGTGATAGACGAGCTCAAAAGTTTTCCCTAGAAGTGTGGCAGAGTGCTTATGGGGTCTGGATGGAGATTCCAAGAACTCTTTCAAGGGAGCCAAAGAATCTAGTCCACCAACATTGTGTGTGCACTTGTGTAAGCAAACACTGTTACAAATGTGGTCAAAGAATGTTTTATAATATTTTTCCTGGAGATTCTGGGGGGCTTACTTTTGAAAAGACATGAGAGGATTATACTATAAATTATCAC
The DNA here is from genome assembly GCF_001527695.2 of Protobothrops mucrosquamatus. Classification (NCBI taxonomy): domain Eukaryota; kingdom Metazoa; phylum Chordata; class Lepidosauria; order Squamata; family Viperidae; genus Protobothrops; species Protobothrops mucrosquamatus. The sequence goes on from NW_015388270.1 coordinate 121,052, forward strand.
TGGAGCACCTTGATTGCAAGGCTTAATTAGATGATTTATGAAACGCTTTCTATTTTTTGTTTCCTGAGAAGTGATAGCAGCATGTTGATTCAATAATGATTAATCAAAGGAATTAAAGAACAAGAAATGATAATTCTGTTATTGGAAAATATCAAATCTGAAGGAAAAAGCACTTACTTACTGTATGTGATCATTTTTAAGTTTATCCATTTTTTATAATTTGCCATAAAAAACTAAAGCTGTTGAAATTACATAAAATTTACAAAGGGAAGAAATTACAGTGATTTCATTTAGAAATAAAGGAGTTCTGTACTAAATATTTATATGTAATGAGAAAAAGTTATTATCTTGATTAAGCTGAATTTCTGTAGAATATGAATTTCTATAGAATACAGGAAGAAAGTTCCACTATCAAATGTAATGAAACATAGCATGTGAGGGATGTTTGCATATGTTGTGGTAATGTGTATTTTAAAATTTTATCTTTTGATAAGAATATCTGACACTAGTGGCATATTGTAGCAGTTCATTTTTTAAAAAGCTTGATGTTTGTTTTCCTTTATTATGGCAAGCACAGCATGAAATGTGATATGATTGTCTGCTTTTACAACCAATATGGAAAAAAGTGTATCTCATTCAAATATCTTCAGTTATTTTTTCAGCACATATACCTCAGTGCAATTATATCCTACATCACGCATATTGTACTGCATTGACGTTCTTCTAAATCAAAGTACTGTATGTGTGCATTCAATAAATAAATTTATATGTTGGGGAGAACTATCATGTCTGTGTGTGTGTAATGAGAGAGAGAGAGACAGAGACAGAGACAGAGAGAGAGACACACACACAGAGAGAGAGAGAGAGACTTCTGTAATATGCAACATTATGCAACAGGCAAATGAGCAAACCCCATTTTTCCAGCCTTATTCTGTCTTAATTGATTTTATGTAAATCGTGGCTATGTATTTACCAACTGAAGTTTAAAAACCTTCCAATAAAGAATGTTATATATTGTTAATAAACACAAATATTCATGTGTTTTTGTTATAAATATTTTTTTTCTTCCTGCAGTTGATGGTGTGTGTGCATTTAAATGCTTGGTTAATAAAGATACTGAATATTGCCGTGTAGGAAAAGAGTCCATTTTGATAACACTTGGTTACAACAGCACCTTACTACAATTCACGTCACATTCTGGTAAGTGGCTGGATATTATATATATTTGAAGATTTTTGTTTCCTTTGGTCTTATATTTGTTGAGGTCAGCTCTAGGCCTTCATTGTCAAAGATTCTCAGGTGTTAGATCTGTTAGACCAACTTGCTACTCACTATTTGATTGAGGACTGTAAAATGGAAATGTTTCAAATATGCAAAAAAAAAAGACTACAATTATAGTATGGGACTATCTCAGAACTAAATGCTGCTCTGCATTGCACATAACTCTATTTCGGTGGTCGTTCTTCTGTTGCTTAAAAAGCAGCCACAGAAATAGATGGTTAAAACTTTCCCAGTTAGGCTTTGTTCTGATCACGCACATTCCTAAACCGATTGTTAATATCCATGTTAGGAGAGAAATAATACAGGCAACCATTAATGTGATCTGATGGAAAACTAGTTTTAGGATGTTCTGGGTTGAGTTATGGACTATTTTAAAAAGGGTTAACTTTATTCTCCCTTCTCCCTACTGTTTTTTCCAGCTTTACTATAGGTGTTTTCAATGTCAAAACACTGGAAGAGTATTTTATTACATGTGCCATGTAAATATATATTATCATATAAAGCTCAAATACAAAATATTTAAGAGGGAGAGCAATAGGAGAAAGTTTTTAAAATTTTGAAAGCAGATTTAAAGCATTTTCATCATTTGTAAGGCTCATATAATTGCTTCAGAAGCCCAAAGATTGGAGTAGCTTGAAGGTGGAATAGGTGAAAAATATATTCTCAGGTTATATTAATATTAAAAGTATTCAACATACTTTAAGCTCAAATCATGAAATGGTAGCCTTGCCAGAAGCATGAGGCTCTGATAGTTAACCAAGGATGTTGCAATGTCCTTCTGACATTACTAAAAGTGGTCTAACCTGTGAAATGGAGATTTGAATGGTTTGCATTTCTTTCACAGACATAACAGACCATTTCACCAATGGAACATTTTTAATGAAATTAGAATGACCTTGAAGCATTTTTACCTCAAAACATTTTGCCACCCGTGAAATAGGCATCACAATTTTTATAATTTATGTACCCTTCTTTTAAAAAAAATATCATGAGCTATTGGAATTACGATAGTGTTACTCCATTCTGTTTTACTGAAAAAGACAAGCTTGCAACTCTAGAAACTAACAAATTCTTCCTAAATCATCATTCTTGATAATGATGGCAACTTCTTAAGTTGTGTGATAGAACTTCTGCTTTACTTGTAGTGATCTTCTAATATAAACACTCAGACATATAGGCATATGTAGGCATGCACATATACACATAATAAATATTCATGTGCATAAAATATAATAACTGTTTATTTTTCCTAAAAATTCTAACTGGCCAAATTAGTTTTATATGTATATTTTGCTCTTTTGCATTATAAAATAAAATATACAACAATTGAAAAATGCTTTTCAGACATCAAGGTGTAGTATAGTGTAGAAACAGAATAACAGAACTGGAAGAGACCTTGGAGGTCTTCTAGTCCAACCCCTTGCTTAAGCAGGAGACCCTATACCAGTGGTGGCGAACCTATGGCACGCGTGCCAGAGGCGGCACTCAGAGCCCTCTCTGTGGGCACATGCGCCGTCGCCCCAGCCCCGCCTCCCCCCACAGCCTCTTCCTTACTAGCAGCCCCCCCCAGAGGAGAGTCATCCCCGGGCACTGCCCATGTGGAGCAGCGCAGCCAAGGACATGGCAGCTGGGCAGCAGGGACAAGAATCCGTCCTCGCACCCCCTCACGCGCAGAGGGCATGGCTGTCATGGCGCTGCAGGGCTGCCTGGGTGATCTGCTGCGGTGGGCCGTGTAGGTAGTGGTGGCCCTGCGGGCGGGTGGGGTGGGGCACAGTAGGCAGGGTGGCGGGGTGGCACTCGGTCTCTAAAAGGTTCGCCATCACTGCCCTATACCATTTTAGACAAACGGCTGTCCAATCTCTTCTTTAAAAAACCTGCAGCGATGGGACAGCCACAACTGTTGAGATACCGCTTATTCTATAGCATAGCACAGCACAGCACAGCAGAAATGTCAAAACTATTTTATGAAACTAGAAGAAACTTTGGAAAAAAAACAAAATTGGGAACAAAGACGTGTACCTTTTACCTAAATCAGTAGTTCTCATTGTCTTGTTATACAGAGTTCTTCCGTTACATTTAATCATTTGGTAATTATAGTTAGGTAGATTCAAAATATGGTGATATTAATGCCTAACTGAAGTCATTTACACACACATACACAGACACAGATGTAGACACAGACACACAAACACCCCCCCCCCAAAAAAAGTTTACAGTCCTCTAATTTTTTTATAATGGAATATTTCTGGTGATTTATTTGAGAATTGCATCACTATGCATTGCTTGAGACTTACTGTGTTTTAAATTTTCCACCTCCTGTTTTTTTTCTCTTTATTTTGACAACTGTTAGTCTGTCCTGAATTCATACAGAGGATTGTTATATTCCAGCATCCGGTTTCTACCATTTAGACAGCAGTAAATCATACGTAGCATTTTCTGCTTCCTGTGTAACATGTGTGCAACATCTGAATAGCGTCAAACTGCTGGCCATAAAATAGATTTTTAGTGTGTCGAATGTGTAAGAGTTAGGTTTTTTGCAAAGTAAAGCTATCCATCTAGATCAATTTAAGCAATAAAGTGCAGCCTACCTTCTACTAACAATATACTTTCCCACAATAGTCTAAATGTTCAGCAAGAAAACCAATTTCTGTGTTAATGCTGGCTTCAGAAATTTTATGGAAATAAATATAAATGTGCAGATGGAACTATACATTTATCTTGCCTTGGTAGCCAGTGGTTATTGATGGATGTTACTTATTTTCTTCTGAAGAATTTTTTTTAACTAGTCCTGGCACCAAGAGAAGGGAAGGGAAGGTCAGTTTTGGCTTTTGCACCATATTTAGAGACACATGAGAAGCAGTAAGTTTCTGTTGCTTTCCATTCAGTCCAGTTCAATAATATTTATTTTGTCCATCACTAGCAAAATTTAAAAGAACAAAGCAAGCAAAAACAGGGTGAAGCAAATAAATATAGTAGTACGCTAGGAGCTAGAAAAATAAATCACAGAATATATAACATTCACTTCTCTATTATTGTGTTAATACAGTTGTTGCCCGGGTGATAAGTCTAAAATATTAATAGGTATAAAAATAAAAAAATATTTGCTATTGCTTTCAATAATTCCCTCAGGATTAAGTTATAGAGACGGACTAGAGTGAATAACCGAAAAGAGGGTACACACATTGGTAGATGACAGGAAACGTCTCTCCTTTCTTGATCACGCCCTTAGGACTCCCTTGATGGAACTTCTGATTATGGGTTACCTAATACTTCCTGCTACCCATACCACTTTCCCAGAGGAAGAAAATGCCTTGGCTCAGCTTCTGCCCTCTTATGCCACCTGAGGGCCAGTAGGTTCTTTAAGATTCAGAGACATACAGGTAATCCTTGTTTAGCAACTGCCTCATTTAGCAAACATTCGCAATTACGTCAGTGATGAAAAAGTAACTTTATGACTGATCTTTGCCTTTACCACCTTCACAGATTTCTAAAGCAAAGGTAGATCATAATAAGCCCAGCTGTAGTTTCACTTAGGACCACTTCACTTAATGGCTAAGTTGCCAGTCCCAATTGTGGTTGTTAAATGAGGATTATCTGTAGGTCAAACTATGGTGAAATGCCAAAAAGGATTTTCTTGAATATATATTAAGAGAGTTAGTTATCAAGGAAAAAAATATATACTAACTCATGTCTTTCCAACTTGCTAGGAGCTCCAGAAATTGCACCAGGCAGACTTTCTGGAGCCAGCACCAGAACTTTGGGTCTGCTCAGCGGTGCAAACGATCTGGAGACTTTTGCCACTTTTTTGTCACTTTTCTTTAGCTATAAGGAGTATAAAACACCTGGTTTGATGGTACCTTGTATCAGTGCCTCAGTGAAGTTCAGACAGTTGACCTTCTGCTACAGATATTTTAAATAAGCCATTGTCTCTAGAGACAACACCTCAGGATGTTGGGAAAAAAATAACACCGCTTGTCAATACAGGTAGTCCTCGACTTATGGCCAAAATTGAGCCCAAAATTTCTGTTGCTAAGCAAGAGGGTTGTTAAGTTAATTTTGCCCCGTTTTACCACCTTTCTTTCCACAGTTGTTAAGTAAATCACTGCAGTTGTTAAGTTAGTAGCATGGTTGTTAAGTGAATCTGGCTTCCCCATTGACTTTGTTTGTCAGAAGGTTGCAGATAGCGATCACATGACCCTGGGATGGACCAACTACATGCCAAGTGTCCAAATTCTGATCGCGTGACCATGGGGATGCTGCAATGGTCATCAGTGTGAAAAACGGTCATAAGCCTGTTTTTTTCGGTCCCATTGTCACGTCGAACATTCACTAATTGAATGGTTGAAAGCCGAGGACTACCTGTAGGTTAAAAATTGAAACAGTTGAATATTTTAATGGGAAACATGGCTTCTAGCTGCAATGATTGTTGCTCCTCCTCCTATTAGTGCCTGGAGTAGATATATCTGCTTCCTCCTAGGCCAGTGTTTCTCAACCTTGACAATTTTAAGGCATGTGGACTTCTACTCCCAGAATTCCACAGCCAGCATTGCTGGCTGTGGAATTCTGGGAGTTGAAGTCCACATGCCTTAAAATTGTCAAGGTTGAGAAACACTGTCTAGGCCCTCTTATGGTTTTTGAGCTGTACGAAAATGTGGCAAAATATCATTTCATTAATTGAAACCAGCAGTTAAAGCTATTGTAAGGGCGGAATTGTGTAGAAAAGAGCAGACAATATAATTTCTATCTACAGCTCTGACATATTTTACTAGAATTTAGAATTATATTTTGTGCAGAATAAAGATCAACGTGGTAATAATTCAGTTACATTTGTGTTGCCTGCCTGCTTTGGTTTTGCATGTAATGTGCATGTAGTCTAACTTTATTCTTTCTTTTTCAGAATATAACATGTTTTCAAATGCCCTGAAAAGCTGTAGGAAGATAAATAAGGAACATTCTGTATTCAGTCAGAGAACAGAAGACTCCTCTGCAGCTCAGTATTTTCAGGTAGACAGCTGTTGTTTCCTAATCCTACTAGCAATATATTCAGTATTTCCCAGGGGGATTAAGATAACCTGTTGCAGAAAAAAAACACCATTCTTGTAACAACAGAAAAGACTAACACATGCTATAAGATTATGTCGTAATCATTTTTTTATAAAGTGTTCAGTGGCTATGATTTTTTCATCACCAATATTTCCCAGATTTATTGCAATTTAGGGCACTATCTTGGGTTTCTGCAGGAAAGACTTTATTCTTATTTTGTACATTGCTATGGGCAAATTGTAGCAATTACATTTCTCCTCTTTTCCTTCTAGTTTTATGGATGCTTATCTCAACAACAGAATATGATGCAGGATTTTGTAAGGACGGCTACATATCACAGAGCAATACTTCAGAACCATACAGATTTTAAGGATAAGGTAAGCCTTATCTTTCTGCTCAGTTTCAAATATCTATACCTATTTTCTTACAAAGTTGGCCATAATATTAGATCGGCCAGATGACTGATGGAGCTGATTGGATACAGAAGGAGCTTGGCATTGTTGCAGAAGGTCTGCAACGCAGTTGGCCAAAATCTTGGTGAAATGGAAGAGTGGCTGCAACTTCTGTGCCCTGGAACTCTCCATGGTTTATGCATGAGCGAAGGCAGATGAAGAGGATGAAGAGGTGCCTAGTGCACTGCTGGTGAATGACAAAAAGTGAGGATGCTCAAGCACAAGCTAGAGCCACTCTTAGAGCCTTTTGCATGGCGACAAGGGCCCCACTCTTATTGTGTCTGCAGATAGCTGCCCAGCTGTTTTGGGTTACCTGGTCCCTCCTTGGAGGGAGCAATTCTGGAATTCACCTGCAGGCTGACTAGGAAATGCACAGCACATTTGGTGCAGCTGCCTCAGGCTGCCTGAGTGATTCTGTGGATGTCCTGTCCCAGTACCTGGGGGCTTTAGGGGCCTGAATTCATCACAGTGAGCATTGGCTCAATCCTAGCAAATCTGAACGGTTTTGGGCATTTGGGCCTTCCAGTCTCCGTCTTTAGTTCTGGGTGGAGTGGCACTATCCCACAGGATGCCAGTGCACAATCTGGGAGGGGGGACTTGGATTCATGACTCCTGCTGTAAAAGCAGATGGCAGCTGTGGCTAAGAGGGTTTTTGCACATCTTTGCATTTTGTACCAGTTGTGCCCATTCCTGGACCAGAAGGCTTTGCTCGTTGTCACTTGTGTCCTCTTGACTTGTCCAAGTACCCAGTATGAATTACTGCAACATGCTCTACATTGGGGGGTGGGGTGTCCTTGAAGAGCATTCTGAAGCTTCAGCTGGTGCAGAATGCAACTGAATCAGTAGTAAATGGTGTCAGTTACTCAACACATGTAACATCACTGCTTTGTGAGCTGCATTGGTTGCCAGTGTGTTTCCGAGTGCAATTCAAGGTGCTGGTTATCACATCAAAGCCTCTTGGGACCAGGTTATCTGAGGGACCAATTTCTCCCAGTTGTTTCTGCCCATCTGATTCAGTCTAGCTGGGTGGGCCTGCTACAGGACCTGTGAGCCAAGGATTATTGGCTGGTGGGGACTGGGAAGCATGCCTTGCCTGCTGTGGTGCCTGCCCTCAAGGACATTCTCCCTCCAGAGACTAGGATGGCACCAACCCTGCTTCATCACACCTTGAAGACTTGGTTATGTGGCCATGCCTGGGGTCCTAGGTGTGTGAAGGGTCCCATTTTCTGGTCATTTTAACATCTGGTCATTCCTGTCACTTGATATTAACAACATAATTTTTCTTGATTGCTGTATGTACTTATTTCTTGTATTGCATTTTAATTGGTTTAAACACCACTTAGCTAGGTTCTTTTCAGTTTTATTGTTAAGGCTGTGCATTTGTCTGGGAGAAACAAAGTGGCATTGCCTTGTATTTTTTTTTGCACAAAAGAGTTTAGTGGCTTTCTGACCTCTTAGAAAAAGTCCAAAACCATAATAGCTAAATTTGTGTCTGTACATTAAATCAGTTAGAGCTGTGAGATCCTTGCCATGGCACACTGATGTGAGACTTTTTCATTATAGAAACAATGTGGATTGAATGGATTGAATTCCTCCCATCAAAAAGGAAAAGAATTTTCAAACAACTACAGAAATTAAACATTGATATAATTTGTTTGCAAGAGACACACATAAAAAAACAATACCATAAATGTTTGGAAAATCCAAAACTTGGAAAACTTTATTATACATCAGCTCAACAAAAAAAAGAGGAGTAGTTATATATGTCAAAGAGACAATAGATTCCAAAATGATTCATGCAGATGAAGGAAGAATATTAATGGTAGAAATATTTTTAAATCAAAAACAGATACTTTTGATAGTAATATATGCACCAAATAATAAACAAGAAGAATTTTATCAAAACCTTCACAGAAAAATAGTAGAAATGGAATATCAAAATATATACTTAGTTGGGGATTTCAATGAAATAGTAGACGGGACATTAGACTATAAAAGCAGTAAATCAGGGAAACAAGAAAGAAAAAGATTACCTAAGATTTTTTTCAATATGATAGAGGAAATTGGTATACAAGATATTTGGAGAGAAATGAACCCAGGAAAATCACAATTCACATTTTATTCTAATAGTCATAAATCTTGGTCCAGAATTGATATGATTTGGATGACACCTGAATTAAGGGTTAATATGCAGGAAATTGAAATAGAATTAGGTACTTGGGCAGATCATAACCCCTTAAAAATGGTGTAGAAAGGAATGCAGAAAAAATCAAGATGGACTTTGAATCAATCTATATTAAAAAAGAAAGAATTTATAGACTTAGCAACAAAAGAAATGGAATTTTTCTTCAAAGAAAGTAAAAAAGAAGATACAACATTACAAAATGTATGGGATAGAACCGAAGCATATTTTCAAGGCATAGCGATAACATACATGGCGAAAAAAAATAAAGAAAAGAGACAACAATGTCAGTTGTTAAGAGAAGAATTTAAAAAATTAGAACTTGAACTACAAATATACCCAAAAAAGAAAATATTGAAAAGACAAATGGAAATAATAAATATAAATTAAATTTAATAGAATCAGAAAAATTGACACAACAAATTAAAAGGGCAAAGCAAAACTTTTTTGAAAATGCAAACAAACCAGGAAGATGGTTAGCTTATAAACTTAAAAAACAGGAAAAAAATTGATAAACAATTTAGTAGATGAAAAAGGCTGTTTACAATTTTAAAATGAAGCAATAAAAAAGATAATTAAAGAATACTATGAGAAACTGTATGACAAGGAAGAAACTCCATGGGAGAAAATGACTCAATATATGGAAGAAAATAATTTACCCAAAATTCCAGAAAACTTTAAGACTATGTTAAATGAAAAAATAACAGTGATGGAATTGACAGAGGCAATAAAAAGATAAAAACATGAGTTTTATAAATGTTTACAAGATATATTAAGTTCACCATTGAAAAATGTATGTAATGAATTTCTATTGGAGGCAAAACTTCCAAATACATGGACAGAAGCTAATGTTACTTTGATACCAAAAGAGGACTCAGATCTGACCCAGATCAAAAACTATAGACCGATATCACTACTGAATGTGGACTATAAAATCTTCACTTCAATAATAGCTGAGAGGATGAAAAGATTTTTGATTGAATTTATACACCCAGATCAAAATGGATTTTTGCCAAAGGGAAAAATAACAAATAATTTGAGGGTAATACTAGTTACATTGGAATATTATGAACTTCATCCAGGGAAACAACTGGCACTAGTATTTTTAGACGCCCCAAAGGCATTTGATAATGTTTCTTGGCAATTTATGATTCAACAACTAAAAACAATGGACTTTGGTCAAAACTTTATAAATACGATATAAAAAAATATATCAGAAACAATCAGCAAAAGTAGTTGTAAATGGGGATTACACAGAGAATTTTTATATACGAAAAGGCACAAGACAAGGATGTCCATTATCCCCATTGCTATTTATCTTAACTTTGGAAGTTTTAAATAGAAACATTAGGCAAGATCCAGAAATTAAAGGATTGAAAATAAAAGATGACACCTACAAACTGCAAGCATTTGCAGATGATTTGATATGCACTCTAGAGCAGCGGTTCTCAACCTGTGGGTCGCGACCCCATTTGGGGTCGCACGACCATTTCACAGGGGTCGCCAAACAACGCCGTCCGCCATTTTTTTTTACCCTTTTCCTTAGCTGTGCTACTCCCTCTGCTTGGCGGCAGCCTGCATGCAGGAACTTTACCAAACATGCCCTGCAGGAGGCGTGTGAAGAGCGCAGGCG
>NW_015388270.1:132884-210933 GCF_001527695.2 Protobothrops mucrosquamatus
CCAAAGAACGGCCGGGCGGGGTCGGGCGGCAGCGGCGGTGCTTCCTTCGCCGGGGGCTTTTCGGGGAGCGCTTGAGCAGCGGCTGAGGAGCAGCGGGGTGATGTGGAGCCGGGGCTCGGATGGCCAAAGCAGCGCCGTTTCTCCCCGGGGTCCAAAAGGTGAGGCACCGGCTTTAGAGTGGAAAGAGGGAAGCCTCGAATGCGTGGACTTGCGTCCACACGTGCCTGCGCCAACTGATCAAAAGTTCGGCTTGGGCTGCACCCTTTCTCCTCTGAGCTTTAGGGAGCGTAAGGTTTGGTAGGCTTGCCTAGGAGCCGCCGTTAGCTTGTGCTAATATTAAAGTGGGGCGCGTTTTGCTTCTCCACGTTTGGGAACGTGGGAAGTGAGCACAAGCTAACGGCGGCTCCTTCTCTCAGTCACTCTCTCTCAGCCCAACCTACCTCACAGGGTGGTTGTTGTCAGGAAAAGTAGGAGGAGGAAGGAATATTAGGTATGTTCATTGCCTTGAGTTATTTATAAAATTAATACAGGTGGGGTATAAGTACATTAGTCACTCCATGAGGGAGATGGGTGGTTTCTAAATAGGATATATAAATAAGTCCTTCATTTGGGAATACCTTTCTACTCAAGGGGAAGATGCTTATTGCTGCATGTAAAAAAAGAAAAAAACAACAGGATTTCCCATCCCTTAAACCTGGAGAGATGGTGGGTCAGCAATGGGAAGTTAAGAATGGGCAGCTTGCCCTCCTCTTTCTGAATTATAGTAGCCTGGGGATTGCCTGGTGGAAAAAAAATTGGACTTCAGGATCAATGTTGCATATTGTGGATGAATCATTGATCATCATTTGAGAAAATATTGACTCCTGTTGGCTCCTCCCCTCCCCTCTCCTCTCCCCTTTTCTTTTTTCTTTCCTTTTTTTCTTTTTCTCCTCTCCTCCCCCTCTCCTTTCCTTTTCTCTTGTTCCTTGTCCTGTCCTGTCCTCTTGTCCCCTTTCCTTTCCTTTTCTTTTTCTTTTGTTTAATTTTCTTTTCTTTCCTTACATGATGGTGCAACTTCTTAATTGATTGCCTACTCAAATAATGCTCATTAATGAAACAACTTCACGAATTAATGTACAATACTGAAGGTCCTTCTACCAAACTTTTACCCCTATAAAAGTTGATTTCTTCTGCTCTTTTCCTTTTTAATATTTCATTCCCAGAATGAAATCTGAGTGCAATGTATTTCAGCAAATATTGGGCAGATTCTGCCTACACAACATGGTGGCCACGCCCACTTGGCGGCCACGCCCACTTGGTGGCCACACCCACTTGGCCACGCCCCTGGCACCCGGCGATGTATAAGTGGTTGGGGGTCACCACAACATGGGGAACTGTATTATGGGGTCACGGCATTAGAAAGGTTGAGAACCACTGCTCTAGAGGAACCTTTAGAGACGATTCCTAAACTGTTGGAAAAGATAGAACAATTTGGAGAGATAGCAGGATTAAAGATAAATAGAGAAAAAACTAAAGTGATAGTTAAATTTTTTACAGATAAACAAAAAAAGCAGTTATCAGAAAAATAGAATTGCAAATAGTCAAAAAGATCAAATATTTGGGAATATATTTGACAGCAAGATGTTCAGCAATAAAAGAAGATAATTTCATTAAATTGTTAAACCAAATAAAGTTTGATTTGGAAAAATGGAAGAATCTTCAACTGTCGGTGTTAGGAAGAATTGCTATGGTGAAAATGAATATATTACCAAAAATATTATTTTTATTTCAAACAATACCTATAAAACTGGAGAAAAAATTCTTTGAAGATTTAAACTCTTTAATTCAAAAAATTATCTGGCAAGGAAAGAAAGCTAGAATTAAATTGAAAATGTTACAATAAGCCAAGGGAAATGGAGGCTTTGGTTTGCCAGATTGGGTTTTATATTATCAAGCATCAGTGTTAACATGGATAAAAGAATGAATAACTCTTAAAAATAAAAGATTGCTGTATCTGGAGGGACATGACCTGCAACTTGGTTGGCATGCTTTTCTATGGTACATAAAAAATAAAATACATAAATACTTCCAAAACCACTACATTAGAAATGCATTATTATTAACTTGGGAAAAAATAAAATGTAAAATTTATTTGAAAATTCCAGCATGGCTTTCAACAATGGAAGTATTCGTACATCCAAATCTAGTCAATCTTGATAAAATATGGACATACAAAGATATTCTAAATTCTGAAGGGAACTTAAAATCCAGCAAAAGATGGAAAATCAGGGCATCGATTTAACATGGTGGTCACATTTACAAATGCAAGTCAGATATGATAAAGATATTAAACAGTATGGATTTTACAAAAAACAGACTATGTTTGATCAGACATTATTAACTTCTGATGAAAAGTTAATTAAAAAATGTACAATTTCTTATTAAATTTCAAAATGGAAGATGAACAAGTAAAAGAGACAATGATAGTATGGGCAAAGAATTTTGGATATAATATAGACTTAGAAAAGAGGCAAAGTTTGTGGGAAAGAAACTATACATTGACAATGTCAGCTTCAAACAAAGAAAATTTATATAAAATGTTTTATAGATGACATTTGCCCACCAACAAGATTAGCAAAAATGTTTAAAAACATGTCAGAGAAATGTTAGAAATGTAAACACAAACCAAGTACTTATTATCGTATGTGGTGGACATGTGTTAAAGCAAGAAGATAATTGGACAATAATCCACACTTGGTTAGAAAAAAATGTTAGAGAAACACATAGACTATAAACCTGAATTTTTTTTATTAAGTATAATGCCAGAAAAACTCGATAAGCAAAGTATATATTTGATTCTACATGTAATTACAGCGGCAAGAATTATATTTGCACAATATTGGAAGAACGAAGAAATACCACCAGAAGAAGAAATAATAAAAAAATATATTAGACTGTGCGGAAATGGACAGACTTACTTTAAAGTTGAAAGAAAAAGAAGAAACAGAATATTTTCAAACTTGGGACCTATTTTATCAATGGTTAGAGAAAAGATTTAGGGATTAGGAATTTAATTTGTATTAGTGAATAAGATACTCAGACAACACGTTTTTGTTGAATAATTATTATTGAACTCTGTTAAAATAATAATAATAAAACTTTTTTAAAAAAAGAAACGATGTGTCCCTCCTGCCTTCTACTGTTTTGTCTTTTCCATCTTTCTCTGATTTCAGACAGAGGCAATGAATTGTTGCTTAGCTAGAATGGCTCTGAAGCCAATATACCTCCTACCTTCAGTCTGGCATTACTCTGCTCTCTTCTTTTATATGATGCTGGGGAAGCATAACTAGTTTATATACAATTTTTGAAATGCATTTGAATATTTTCAATCTGTCTTTTCGTTGCTAAAATGTTCCAGGGGCCAGCACCCTTCACAATAAAGTAAAAGTAATATCCACCAGTAAAATATAATTTTAAAAAATGGTGGAGAATCTTCAGAACTTTCAACACTGCTGGTCCTAACTCTCATGATGCATGCAGCCAGTGTATAACTGGGGAAGTTAATCCAAGAGATGAAAATCAGCCATAAACCACAACACTTTGAAATCGTTCAACAAATATACTATAAATTATTATTCAAACACAATCTGGTAAAAGTGTTGGAGATGCTAAGCTTCATAAATCTGTATAGCATAATTTGTAGTGTTCAGTAAACTGTTTGGATGGAAGGATTTACTCAGTGGCAGCTAATACATTTTCTTACCTATGTAACTTCGCTTAAACTTCTTCTCAGTCCAAACAAAATCAGCTATGTATAAAAGCAGCACTCAATTAGAAAGCAACAATCATTTATTTAAATATAATCAGTTTATTATATTATCTATACTACAACAACACAATATTTAAATATAATAAGTTTAATAGCAAAGCTAGGATTTAATCTAGGACCTGTACTATTAGAGATAGTGTTATAGCATTACTTCAGTTCTCTTTATTTAGCATGTCGAAACAGTAAAGTATGTTTGCATTTATTTCCTCAAAATGATGCTGATTAGATCAACGTAAACTAAGGCATGGAGATAGGCAGGAAAAATTCAGTAAATATAGTCACCCACGAAAGGGTTAGGATTCTAATACATTACAGCAGACCTAGGAAGCATGAATGTGGGTAATAAACTGGTAAAAATCAATTTATTCATTTTGAGTTTGTTAGAGTAAAGAGACTAATTAAAGAATGAATTTATTAGCTGCCCAGAGTCACTGGGAGTCAGGAGGTATACAGATACATCCATCCGTACATAAATGTGTAGTATAGTCTAACTTCGTTTCCTTTCTGGGATGGAGTGTGGCAAATACTGTCCACTTGAACACAATTTTTTGTAGTTGTTAATCTATAAACATTGTATAGGGAGTTATGTTATTTCACCACTTTTGCTAAGTAGATTCTTAAAGAAATAAAAAAAACATGCTTCTATTATTGCTTTTTGACTTTAGGAGTGTATTTAATGGAATAAAATGCTTTGAAAAGAATTTGCAAGATCTACCTGTGTTAATAATCTTACAGCATCTGATCTTGCTTCTTTTTCATACTTACACTAATGCTTCTGCTAGGAAGTACAATAGCAAGAACAACTATTGAATTCCCTCAGAGAAAATAAATTACAATTTATTTGTAGTTTCTCCAAATTTATCATAGTAAGAGCTTGTGATTTCAAGACTTGTTATTCACTTTTTTGTACTATAATTAATAAAATATGCAAATAATTATGTTATGAATTTGATGCAATATTTCAATTTCACAAAGAAAACCTTAGCATTGTTTTAGTTAGAAGATCTCGAAGATTGGCAATATCATATATAATATTTATAAATATTTGATAGCATTGATTGGCAAGAGGGTTTTTATACTTTCTGAATCTGCTGATAAGATCTAAAATATAAATAAAGCCTTATACAGTGGCATATTCATCCTCATCCATTTTTCTGTTTCAAGGTGGTCCTAGATGTTGGATGCGGATCAGGTATTCTTTCATTTTTCGCTGTGCAAGCTGGTGCTAAAAAAGTCTATGCTGTTGAAGCTAGCTCGGTGGCTAAATATGCCGAGGTGAGTATGTTAGATTTGATGAACTACTGCATTAGTTTGCTTTGCTGTGCGTGCAGGAAACAAAAGTATTTCTAGCTGAAATAAAGGTGTTCAAACAGTTTAGGTTAATTTTATTTCAGTGTTTCATCAGGATCGTGTCTTGAAGAGCATAATTCATTCTGAAGCTACATGTTAAATAAAGTTGTTAACTTGTTCCCACTTAAGCAACTACAAACTAGCACATTTAGAGATCTGTGTGAAAGTAGGAAACTCATTAAACAAAATTATATCTTGATGGTGGAGGCAGATTTAAGGGGCTCACTATTCCTGCTAACAACTATAATGTATCTTTGCAATAGCTGCTTTATGTTTGAGAAATAGGCCTATTCAGTATAATGCAAATGAGGCAGGAACCATTTCATTGGTAAATTAATAACAAGGAGTAGCAATTGAATGTACCATTGAAATTTAAAGTAAAATACAACTTTTGATTAGAACTATCTTTATTGGCTACCATTCAATTATTTTTTTTCTATATTGAAATACTCTAAAACCTTTGGTAATTAAAACTCATCTCTTGTAAAAAGGATTTAAACTAATTAGCAATTACAGTCAACCAAGAATACTGGGCATATTTCAGGGAAAAGCAAGCAGGGTTTTTTTCCTGGAATTTCTCATGTCTCACTTCAAATATTGTACAGTAATAGCATGTGGAATGTGCAAGTTATGCTGATTTAGTCTGCAGTCTGGTCAAGATGGTGGAATTGAATTAGCATCACAGATCTAGACTACATAACTCAGAAAGGCTAATGAATTCAGTGGATATTGCTTCCTCCCTCCCTCTTTCTCTGATTCCAGGGAAGTAGCTGTGTAATTTATGCAAAGTTCTAAAGCTGTTTAGATTAATTCAAATGTAATGAAACCTGCATTATAATTAAGATGTTGCGACCATCTCAGCAGTATCGTAAGCATATCACAAACAATATTCATTTGAATGTAGATATAGTGACTGGCCAAGCACACTACCCCATTCACTTGCTCCAGCCAACATAACATTCACAGCCAATTTCCAGAATGGAAATATTTATCAAGCAGGTGAGTTAATACTAGCCTACAGAAGAGCAGTGGCTGGAAATGCATGTAGTCAAAGGAGAGAAATTCAGACTCAGCCAGGTAAGACAAAAAGGAATTTCCTAAGCAACTTCCTTCTCTAGAGAAAAAAAAAAGATGGTTATTTTGAAATCCAAGCTGTGAAAGTGAAAGGGAGAGAACTTTGTGAAAGAGAACAGCAAATAAATACAGTGGGGAATGTTAGCCACATGTGGCATTTCAGGAGGTTGACATAAGTGGACTTTACCATTTTTATTGAGCCTCAAAAGTAAGTCTTGGTTTTGTCAGCCCTCCCTAGTGAATCAGACAGGAAAAATGATGAGCAATTCTACTTCATTATAAAAACACAGTAACAGATTCTTGGAAAGTTAAATGTACAGACTTCTCACTGTCACTTTTAACCATCTGATCAACTGGGCTGGCAGCTTTGCTTACGGCACATATGTCAAGTGTGTACTGGTATTGTCCTCGTTGAGCGACTGGCTTGCTTAGCAACTGTCCATACTTATGAGGGTGATGAAAAAGTAACTTCGCAGCGAATCCTTGCATTTATACCTTTGTAGGTCTGTAAAACAAAGCAAAGTGGAAGCAAGATTCTAAGCATAGTTACGGTTTCACTGCTCTCCTCCACGACCAAGTTGCAGGCCCAAATGCTGACTGCTCATTTCGCGGTTGCTAAATGAGGACTGCCTGTACTAGAGTTATGATAGGTGGCACAATAGAATATTTTCCCCACTTTTTTCCATCTTGTTTTTCTTTGATTTGACAGTACAAATTGGGGGAATCCCTATAAGTCCCACATGTTGGTATTAAGAGGTAAAGTGTCACCTAGAACAGGGGTAGGCAACCTTGGCTCTTTTATGACTCGTGGACTTCAGCTCCCAGAATTCCTATGCTGGCTCAGGAATTCTGGGAGCTGAAGTCCACAAGTCATAAAAGAGCCAAGGTTGCCTACTCCTGACCTAGAACATAGCCTAAGCAGAAAACTGGTGGCCGCTGTTAAACTACCAAGCAGTTGTTCCAAAGTAGGAAGGTAGGTCAGGAGAGTATAGAGTCTGGGAGAGGAAAGTGGAAATCCCTTATCATTCACCCTATGGACTCAGCCCTCACCAGTATGCTAGAATATTGCAAATAATTAGCTTACCTAATTTACCTATCTAGCTTTCAGATCTTTCTTGCATGACTTTGTTCTTGAATTACAGTTGCAAGAAACATTCTTTACTTCATCTCAAATAAATGGTGCATTTAAAAAAAAAGAAAGTATTAATGGATCTTTTCCCAGTCTGTTTACCTTCCTCTGGTATGGGACTTACAGATGTGTTTCACACAGCCTAAATTATAAGGATACACGATAGCATGCCTTGGGATATGAGGCCAGAGAAAGCTGGATAGTAGGATTAAAGCTGTACTTTTAAATTGGATATCAAAATAAATCCCACTGAACCTGCTTTGGTTCTATTTACAGAACTAACTGAACTGCTGTATAATTGGAGTGGACCTTTTCAATGCTGTGCCCCCACGTTTAGCTGGGAGCATGTTCTACAGAAATAACGAGATGTTTTCAAATAGCTGTGTCCAGAATTTGGATTTAAAATTACTTTTGCAAAGTCTGAGAAATAAAGTGATGTTAAGATGGAGGAGTTTTATGGAGGGCACTTGTACAAACAGAGCATGGGAGCAACCGGCATAAGGAAAACGTTCTGTAAAGTATAAGGGAGAGGTCAACTACTGATGGGATCATTAGAAATAAAGAATTAGTCCTTGAGGAATACAGAAGCATTTGGCACACAAGGCTGGGGAAAGAGAGGTCTTTCTGGGCGTTTTGGCAACGGGGTTCCTTTTGAACAGAGGCCCAAAGAGAAGAAGCTCACACTCTCTTCCAGATGCTTGCTGCATCTGCCTCCAGGCAAGGTTTTCTATTTAATGAATCAAATCAAGGTTTTCTATTTAAGGAATCATGTTTTGGGAAACACTGTTAGATCTGTACTGGTCCAAGAAATTTCCTGTTTCTTTAATACGTCTGTGTTCCTCTTTCTTCAACATTTGTCCTAAGTGGGGTTAATATTATTATTAAAAAGATAAAATAAAAACATTGATATTGAACATTAAAACTCATTGTTTTAACTCACTTTTAATTAAAGCATTTTAAATTATCTGAAAGGCCAGGAAAATCAATGACGTTTCTGGCTGATGCCCAAAAGCTGAAGAATAGCCACAGATCATGCCTATCTGGATAAACTTTGGACTCCTGCTAGGAAAAGCCTGTTAGAGTTTATGTAACTTTCCTTTCCACGAATAATATGGATGCTTTAAAAAAAAAACCTTTTGAGGATAACCTCAGTAGATATAGAGAATGGTACAGACATTATTTTTTAGACCAGAGGCCTCCAACCTTTTGGACACCATGGACCGGTTCCGTGGAGAGAGGTTTTTTCGCGTATCAGACAGTGCGTGGTTTTGTGTGCTGCCTGCGTCCCACGGATGGGGCTTTGCTTGTTTGTGCAGACCGGTTGCTGGCATGCCGTGGCCCGGTACTGGTCCCTGGACCGGGGGTTGGGGTCCCCTGTTTTAGACAACTGTGTCCTACTTTGAGCAGGGCAACCTTCTTCAATTTGGCCTCATCCAGAGGTTTTTGATTTGGCAACTTCAAGAATTTGCAGGAGTCATTCCATGTTTGGGGAACATTAATGGATAGCAAGCACCAGGAGCTGAATTTATATAAATAATGAATCTATTTTAATATTGATAAAATATAATCTCCCCAGTGAATAGAACTGGTTAATCATGTAACATCTGCAAGTCTTCATATTGCACATAACAGTGTACCGGAGCATGAATTATAAAATTGTCCCTGCCAGAGGAAGGGAAACCGGGTTAACAAATTTGTATAACAATTAGAGAAAAGGTGAGTGGAAAAAGGTCCTCTTCATTACTGATGGTTTTAAGAACGCACAATTTATGTGTTTTATATCCTGTTTGGGAATTCAGCCATGAATAACAAGTAGAGAAATAGGAGCACAGGTTTATCTATAGTATACATGTTTTGATTGCGCCTATTGGTTCTGTACAAAGTATTAGCTTTATAAGCTCCATCCCTTCCTTAAATGGCCAACTGGTTGTAAATGTAAGCTGGTTACCAACTACCCAAAAATGAGATCACATGTCCAAGGGGCACCAGACCAATGATCATTAAATGGCTAGTCATAAGTCAAAGACTATCTTTATTGTTACATATAGTCTGCCTTGTTTTGTTCCCTAATCTCTTAACATCTGAACATGAATGGCTTACTTAAGGATTAATGAATCAAATAACCCAATCCCATTCCCCCAGCCCTCATTTGCAGACTCGAGCAAAAATTGGCAGTCTAACCTCTTTTGTATTAATCAGAGTTTGCAGCCAGTTTTTGAAACTCAAAGATAGATTCTTTAGGCTCCCAAGCTTTAGATTCCAGCTGTTCTGTGAAGTGAATCTGCTTTGAAATAACATCATTGTCAAATTGTCCTCGTACCATTACAAATCATAGGCCATTCCTGCAGCCCAGCATGACAGTAACATGATGTAGAGGTGACATACTGTATGTCACACCAGAGGAATCATTATCAGACCTTACAAAAGATCAGTCAGCTTTGAAAAACTGTTGATTTGGGAACATAGCATTTGTAATGGTTAGATACAAGCTAAAATAGGGCTGCAACAGATGTTGTTTTCATCAGCTGTCTTCTACTCAAGGCTTTGGGGATCAATTGCTTTGCCTTTGAAGTCTGATGCTTCTCTTGAAAAACCAGCACCGAAGATTGATAGCTGAGCTTTTTAATATGGGACTACCCTTGAAGACCACCTGGAACTGTCAACTGGTCCAGAATGGAGTGGCATATGGGTGCCTTTACGTTTCCCAAGTAACACTCTGTTGCAGGAGCTGGATTCTAGTTTCCTTTTGGGTGCAATTCAAGGTGCTGGTTATCACCTTTAAAGCTAAATGGTTCAGGGATAGGTTATCTGCAGAACCATCTTTCTTTAAGGACATCTACCTGTCCCACCAGGTTAGATAGGTGGCACACTCCTAGTTCCTTGTCTTAAACATTGCTACTTTATGGGACCTAGGAAGCATGCCTTCTCCTTGGCAGCCCCTGGCCTATGGAGCGCTCTTCTCCCAGAAGTTCAACAGATCTCCATTCTCCTAGCCTTCTGAAAAGCACTGGAGACTTGGCTTCAACCCCAAGTGCTGGGATAGGATGAGATGACAGTATGTCAGAAGCTTGACTGGACACCAGGTTTTTTTTTTAATGGTTATGTTTTTAATAGTTTTTTATGTTTTTATGGGGTTTTTTTTAATTCTTGACTGGGAGCCACCCAGAGTTTGCTATAAGAATGGGTGGTTGTATAAATGTTTTAAATAAATAAATAATTCTGTTGACTGATAATTCAGCTTGACCTCAGATATTGCTGCTTTGCTAAATTAATGTGAAAAGTATTACAAGACAAAATTGAGTCAGCTCAGAGATTGGGGCATCATGAATTCACAATAAGATTAAGACTATTATAGAACTATGAACACATGTCAGTATAAAAATTCTGACTTTGGAGAATAGCTGGGATATTAAAAATTATAAGACTTGTGCATCCTTGATATTAGGATAATTTTATTTTCTTAAGGAAAAGCAGAAACTTTATTTAATAACTTGATCCATTATAGGAAAAAAAATCTATCACACATTATAAAAGCCTGGAACTAATCTAGTGTCTTGCTTTCTACTATTCTGCTCACTTGAACCATGAAGTTATTTTTTAAATAATATTTTCAACCAATTAGACTATCTCAAGATTAGTTCCTTTAAATTTAGATTTGAACATGTGCATGTGTGTCTCAATGTAAAGCAACTTTAATTTTTTATTTAATGAATTTCATGAACATGCATGCTTTTAAATCATTAATTTCAATGTTCTTGTCTTCACTTATAAAACCACAAATGTGGTTAGAATTTAAGACAAGAAATTTAGTTCTAAATGATGTAGCTATAGCTCTGGACTAAGAAGTGAAAAATAATGCTGAAAAATATGCATAATCGGAATATTTTAGGGCTTATTCACACATTGCCATCTTACAAAAAGAAGGGCTTTCTCTATTTAAATGTCCTCTTAATGCCCACCAGTCACTTGAAAGAGCATCAGGGCTCCAGTCCTGTTTGGGAATTGTCCTGATGTCTTTCCTCAGCATGATCTTAAAAACCAGCCAGGCTGCTGCTTAATGGACTGTCAGAAGTCATCATAATAGCACAACTCACTAGGGATATACAGAGAGCCAAACAACAGCAGCACTGGTTGCCTGCAAAGGCTAGATGTAGCTCACAGTTTGCCAAACACAATCTTTTCCCTTTCTGTTCCAAAGCAGGTATAGGTACAGTAATTTAATATTACGCAAGGAGATACTTGAATAACCATTCACTGTACTAGTGATTCATCTGTTCAACTCAACTTTTGGTCTGCTTTCATTCATTTTAATTGCATTTTAATAATTACTGTCTGTAACCCACCTTAATCTAAAATAGTAGTTTAGGGTTTGCTTCAAATTATAGAGAGCATTTTGCAATATACTGATAATGGCTGTATTTTGAAAAGAGTTGGAAAGCTGCAACAGAAAAGAGGAATTGGGGAACATAACAAGTCCTTGGTATTTATGGTTGCTAACAGTGTCAAAATCTATATGACAATATTGTACAGAATGCCATTAAATCCTCTTTAGAAATTATATAGTACTCTTTTTGCAGGGATGATTCATTTCATGCTCATTCATAAACACATTATCACAGCAACTATATTATTTATTTGTTGGATTAAAGTATAGCATTTCTGAGAATCTAAGAGCCATGGTTGTAAAGATTTGGGTAAAATTATCTACTTTGACCCTTTAGAATTACAATTAACAAAATATGCAGATAACCTTATTAGGACCTATTCAATAAACTGTCTTTTCATTCGTATCCTAACTCTGCCATATCCACAGACAAATCTTTCACTAGCCTATTGCACAAAATGCTTTCAGTGTAAGAATTTGGCAGTAAAATGATTTCTTATTACAATACAGCTTCTGAGAACTACTTAGGAATGAGAGCAAATATTTCCATAAATTTATACACTGTAGCAACAGAAGGCAAGAACTCTTTGGATTAATACAGTAGCTTTGCTTTCTTCCAACAACTGTGATTAGGTAAAGGAAAGAAACTTTCAGGATTTATAACTGAATCATACTGGCCTTCTGCCAATTTACTAAAAAGATGGAACATAAAGGTTAATAAACACAAATAAAAATCAAACTGCAGTGATTATATCTTTCACTCAGCGAAAATCTATTCCTAGGGAATTGTTATATTGTATATGAGATTTTGTTGACTTCTCCTTATTCTCCTTATTTATATTTTATATTAATTGTTTTAATGGTTATTTAAGATCTATTTTAATTGTTCATTTTATTGTACACCGCCCAGAGTCGTGTCAATGAGATGGGTAGCTACATAAATTTGATAATAAATATCTTAATTAATTTAACTTTGATTCCGACTTACTTAACAAACTGAGCATACAGTACGGAATACAAAAACATGATGTATTATTTATATCCCTTTTTTGAAAAATGAATTCCATAAAAAAGATAAGCGAAGACAGCTGGGTAGAGTTCCATTAATGCACAAAATTGATATTACATTAACTTATCTGTGAATCAACAAAGCTAATACATATATTTTTTTCCTACTATTTCATTACTTTACAGATTTTAGTCCAGAGTAACAACGTGGCTGATAAGATCAGTGTTCTCTCAGGAAAAATTGAGGAAATCACACTACCTGAAAGGGTAGATGTTATAGTTTCTGAGCCAATGGGTTACATGCTGTTCAATGAAAGGATGCTGGAAAGTTACCTTCATTCCAAAAAATGGCTGAAGTCCAGTGGTGAGTCTATACATTTACAGGTTCCGAGGGTTTGCATCTCACAGACAGAAGCATATGTTTATGAAATGTAGCCACTAACAAGACAGATTGCTTGTTTCCTTTTAGCACACAGTATTACATATTAATTGCTTTTTTTCCTCAAGTTATCTTGATGCAGCCAATAGATTAAATGATTCTATCTTACCCAGCAGCCATGTCCCTTGTTTTCCAGACTAGGTTAAAATCTTAAGTCAAGAAAGGGGATCTCCCAGTCTCCTTCTGCCCGGGTAGCACCAAAATATGGATCAAGAGGAAGTAGAGGAAAAATGATTTTTAATCCTATTTAAAACTTGTGTAATACAAGCAAGCTTTATCAATAAAGCACTGCTTTAGAGAATATGTGGGTTGAGTGGAGTGTAGAAAATCAACTTCTGTAGGGTGTTTTTCTGCTTTTTCTAACCCAGGAACCACAACATTTAACCTATATTTTAAAGTGAATTTTTGATTTGGCCTAATTGTTCCATTTAAACGTTTCCTTTCTGTGGTTCTTGTTACTAAAATTTAAATCCTATTTCAATAGTAATGTGCTAATGATATTTTTTCCTCATTTGTAGAACAAAGAGTGGCAATAAGGATATATTTATCTCTATATTATTTAATCCTAAGAGTTGCCTTTATATTATAATATTGCTAAATTGAAACAACTTACTTTGAACAAAACTGAGTTCAGTGACTTGCTTCAGACTAAAGAGCTTTAGAATTTTAGTGTATAATCAATATCTTTTTGAAAGTAGCATTAACAATACTTTGCCCATCAAGCTACAAAAATGAATCAATTGTCTTCCTAGCTAACAGTCATTAATTTAAAGGATATTTGTTTTCTTTTAAATGTCCTGTCTTTCCTCCATGTGCTAGTTCTCTATATTGTTAAGCTATTAAACAATTTACCTATTGAAATGCTTTCATCTGGTCATTCCCAAATGTTGAGTTAAGCTTTTATTTACGTGAAGGATGACTGATAGGCAGTATAAGTCTATAATGTGGTCATAATTCAGTGTTACATTGCATTGAAATAGTCATAGGATTTGTACAATGCTTTGTGGTCATTTGATATTCCTTAATATTCTACTTTTTAATACTGACAATGTCTAACATTCTCTACAATGAATCCCTGAAAAAGTTGATGATTGATTAGTAATAATTATTATAATTATAAGCTATATTTTGAATCTTCAGTTTAAGAAATATAATCCCGTTTTTCCAATAGTGGTGGATGAACTTGCTTTTAAGGATTTTATTTAAATATCTAATTGTTAATGTATTAAAAATATGAATGCTTCATCAGTTTGTGGCAGTAAGGTAGCATTATCATCTTAAGTGTTCTCTTGTTGTCAATAAATTTACTAAAATGTGACCAAAAATTACAGCAAAAAATAATAATTGTTAATTGTTAATTTATAAAAAAAAATGTATGGGATGGATAGTAAATGATGCCTCTTGGATATTTCCACTCAATTTTTTTAAGGACTACATAGAAGATTTGAAGTTTGCTACTGTATATTATCTTTTGTTCACCAGGAATGATGTTTCCAACATTTAGTGACATTCATTTGGCTCCTTTTTCCGATGAACAACTCTACATGGAACACTACTCCAGAGCCAATTTTTGGTAATAATTGTTTCACTTTTTTCACACAAAAAAGTGTTTTGCTTGGCAATTTAACAGGAATTTTCAGATGAAACAGCTTCTCGGAATCTTAAAGCAGTGGTGAATTATAGATGTCTATAAAGTAACTACAAAATATATATTTTGTTGGTCTGCAATTGTAGCATTTAGAGCTGATTCTTAGTGCCATTGTTGTATTTATTTATCTATTCCTGCACAGTTGTTTTAGAGGCTGTGAGAAGTTACAGTCATACTGTTTGTACCGCAATTACAATACCATGCAATGACTTAGTAATTTAATGCCTGGGTCACATTGCTACTCCCCATTTGGTGCCTTTTTAGTTACAGGCAATACATTCTTAGGAAAGAAGTGATTATATGTAGTGAGAGTATCACTTGCAAACACACTGGAAATAATAACATAAAATGGTGCTCACAGCAAAGAACTAGAGGAGATTAAGGAAAGCATTTAATGGCAGCACTTAGGCTAGGTTAATACAGTATTGATTGAGTCACAGTACAAAAATCAAACAAATAAAAAGTATGAGGAAAAATTGCAACAGGCCATGGTAGTAATACTACTGAAATAAAAATATTGTGGAAGGCATAAATCAGGAACAAGTAAGATAGTTTATAATCCAATCACATGCTTTGGAAATGAACTCTTAACAGTGAAGTTGGGTTTGAAGATTAAATCTTCTCGTTATAGGGCTTTAGCTAAGGTCATGTTAGAAATTGAATGAATGCTGTCCCTTCATTGCCTTTTCGAACAAAAACTACTCTGCTTCTTGATGAAGAATTTTCCTTAAAGTAGGTCAGTGCTGATATCAAAGGGTGATGAACGTAGCAAAATCTAAGAATGGAACTAGACAATAGGAGAGAGAGAGAGAGCACCTGTGTCCTATAATTGCTTCACTTCTGATATCATATCACATTTAAGTTGAATTCAGGTTTCATCCCCTGGAACATGTTCTCATCGCTCCAGCTTATTACAAAGTGAGGAATACTTTAGCTGGAGTTTTATATTGCTTGCATCATCTGGTTCTAATGTTTTGGCTAAAATAATTCAATACGATTCCCTTTGGAGACACCACAATGAAGGAATGAATGTGTTTGGATTACATTTTAACGTACACATATTTACTTTGCACCGTAGGCCAGCTTTAATTTTTTAAAGAACTCTTTATCACCAATCACCATCGCCTTCCCACTCCCTGTAGAGCAGTGGTTCTCAACCTTTTTAATGCCGCGACCCCAACCGGTCGTAAGTCAAGGACTAAACCGGTCGTAAGTCGAGGACTAAACCGGTCGTAAGTCGAGGACTACCCAACCGGTCGTAAATCGAGGACTTTCCCTACCCGGGAGCGCCGCACATACGTGGTTCCGCCCCCTGTGCCGGCCAAGGCGTAGCTGGCAAGCGGCAGAGACAGAGCAGGCCGACCACCAGCTGGCCCAGCCCAAGGGAGGTAAGGCACCCGCCGGAAAAGGGGGGAAAAAATGGCGGACAAAAAAAATGGTGGACAAAAAAAATGGCGGACAGCCTTGCTTGGCGACCCCCGTGAAATGGTCGATCGACCCCAAATGGGGTCCCGACCCACAGGTTGAGAACCACTGCTGTAGAGGAACAACAGGCCTGGAATCTGCTCCCCCCCCCAGCTCTTTAAATAAAATGCAGCAAAAAGATACAGTACAGTAGTGCCTTGAGGATGATGCAGCTCCAATTGGTAGCTATCACTTCAGTTTTGGGAAATCACCAATAAAAGCACATGGCATAAAATGAAAGTGTGAATGAAGGAGGGCACTGCTTGAATGTAACAGTGGGCAGAGAATAGGGAAATTGTTCTGTTTTGAATAAATGTGGCATTCCAGAGGTTGATGATGTTGATGACGAACACAAGTTGGGTAATGAGATGTCTGCGAGAAAGCAAAAGGCTCAGAGAGCACCAACAACCCCTCATTTCAACCCTGAGCTATAAATATTCTCCTTTATTGATTCCAATGGTTTCTTAAATCATTTGGGATCAGCCACTGTTTGGCAGAACTGAAACCTGAACTATTGTAATTCCGAGTTTTTCTCTGCTTTAAGCTAGATCAAAGATATTGTGAGATAAGAAACTATATAAAGAGTTTAAATAAATAAATAGCAAAAATTGCACAGATTTTGGCAAGACACAAAGGGTTTTAATGCATTCGGATTGTTAGGAGGAAGAAGGCGTATTAGGCAATTTGTGATTTTTTTCACATATTATTGCACTAGTATAATCACCATGCTGGGTGACTAACTCAGGTCATTGATCAGTGCTGTTGACATAGAGTGGTTTGCCTGAAATGCCAGTAACTAAACTTGAGACCCTCTGCCCTCACAGCATATGAGACATTGTTCAAAGAGGATTTGCAAAAACAAAACAAAAGAAATAGAATATTTTGCTTATGGTCAAGATGACCCTCTGTACGTCATCAAAATGGTTCTGGAATGTAAGAACTCCTTAGACAGTAGATGCAGTTACCATATGGGCCATTTGAACATGGTATGCTTAGGATAATGTACTTGAAGAATAGCAGCCAACTGAATCCAAATAGCTGATAGTTATGAAATGTTATCATGGGTTCCAGCTGAGGGAAAGGAGTGTGGCATTTTGCACATTCTTCCACAATGTTCTTCTTGCCATTTACAAGGTCAAGATAGGCTTGTGTGGACCTGCTCTGGAATTTAGATCTTTCTTTTGTGTCTCTTGCTTTCTTGCACTGAAAAGCAAACATTCCCCTCTCCACTATCACTACTGTGAATTATTACAAGTTTCCATGTGTTGTGTGTTATTGCTACGTGACTAGTCTTGCATTGTGGAGGTTGCCTAAGTTTTAAAATGATATTGTCCCTTTACAATGCAACAAAATGGACATTTTTTTTCTGTTCTGCTTTTTCTTACTGCTGCAATGGAAAAGAATGGCCACATACAAAGCCAATCATATACAATTACACACAACATTTATAGAAAGAGAAGTATTGAAACACCTGCAAGATAATTTATTCCAAATTGGGAATCTCGACAAGACTTTCTAAATTTTCCTTAATTGTTCGGTGTTCTTTTTAATAATATGCAGACAGATGTCTGCAGTGCATTTTAAGATGGATTTTGTTAGGCACTTGTTTACTTTAGGAGTCAATAGCTCATTAAAAAGATGTAATTAAGGACCCCATGATAATTCATGATGTGTAGAGAAAATTATTTATAGCATCTTCTCTTTGCACTTCCTTTTACGTTGTCTCCTATTGCTTCCACAAATATACTTATAATAATTATGCACTTCCATTTGCAAACATAAATTTAAATTTATCACAGATGTACACAGATTGTCTATGCAGTTTAATTTATTTGAGTATATACACACAGACACACAGGCCCACTCATAACATTGTACTTACAATGTACAAGATGTAGCCTTCCGATGTAGCTCTTACAAATATAATTAAATAGTTAAATATAAATGTAAAAAACTAAAAATTGCAAAATAATAAAATAGATAACAGTCCCATAGCTACACTCTGTGCAGGAAAATAAAAATGGTAATTATCTGGAGTTGTAAGAATACAGTAATGAGCTTGCTAAGCAGAAATCCTTTTAGAGAGTATTTGACAGCTTGAAATACATAGGTTTGGTGACAAAATGGGAAATTAAGAACAGGGTTATGGAATGGAGATATGTACTTGGGGAAAGTATATAGACACTTCCCTCTTACCATCTTGATGGTGCAGTTCAGATCTAGGACACAACCCCACCCCTAGCTGGTTGTATGACACCACCACTGTGGACTACAAATATGTCTATATGCCACAGCTTTTTTTTACCTTGAAGGGAGAAATGCCATTTCAGGAAATGCAGCTTCAAAAATTTCCGTATATTACAGCGTATTACAGACTTTATTGTTTCTCTCTGTGTGTTTATGGGTACATGCAAAATTTGTTTATTTATTTTATTGTCACATTTATGCAGTGTATATTGGAAGTGGTTGCCCTTTGAGAGCTGTATGTAATGAAATCACATGCATACTGATCAGTGTACATTTAAAGTGACAAAGTTATTTTTCTATTCTATTCTATTCTATTCTATTCTATTCTATTCTATTCTATTCTATTCGTATTTCCGGGAACAGTCTGTTCTCACTATGTTCAGTTATTAACCAAGAGATCATGTGCGAAATCCAGGATTTTAGGATAGATTGGGAATTTAGAATACATTCTGGAAGAATGTAATGTCAAACTCTTCCCATACTTTTGCCAAGAAAGTGGCACTAACACATCTATGAAATCAGAAATTCAATTTAAGAATTTTAACTTTATCTATTAGGATCCCTCTAAGGTCTTTCGCTGAAATATGTAAATATAAAAGCTTAACTTTAATATTATCATCTGATCCTTCAAAATTGGCTCAAAATATTCTTTTTAATCTTTTTATTTATAGTTCTATAAATAGAAAGAGAACTATAAATATAGAACTATAGTTATAGTTCTCTTGTAAAAGTAAATATGTTGTGGCCTTTCTGTTTTTTAAGGTAGTAAACATAATCTAGTTCTACAGGCTGTTTTGTTTTCTTGCCTAGGTGTAATTTTTGTGTTGGAGAAAACTTGCACACCTTATGTGCTGTTTTTACAATGTTATCTGACTTTGGTTTGATTTACTTAATGTATTTTAATGTATTTACTTAAAGTAAATATAATGTCATGGTTCCGACAAATGAAACTCTTTAAAAGAACTTTGAGGCATTGTTTACCTTAAAGAATATTTTATTCAAGAAACAAAGTATCAGCACTACATAGTTAAAGCCAAAAACTGAATTCCCCCCCTCCTGCACAAAGTAGCAAAGCACAATTCCCTCCTACAATTAACAGTCATAAATCACATTCCCCAATTAGCTTGAAGCACAGGCTTTCTCCCCAGCTCTCCAGCCCACCAAATCTTTATCAGCTCTGGGCGCAATAACCTTGATTCCTATTGCTGAGTTATTGTTGTTATGACTAACTGGACTCTCATCCACATCCCCCCTCCCAGCATCATCTAACTCTAAAAGCGAAAGAGAAAATATGGCTACATTTCCATATGTTGTCAAAGCAAGAACATCCAATGTTAGCAGCGTAGACATGTATTTACTTAATGTATTTACTAAAACTATCTCCGAAAACAATATGGTTACTCTGATTCTGAAATACTAAGTTTATCTTTATTTTTTATCTTAAACTTGGTTTCTTATAGAAGAACTAATTCCATTTAAATTACTTTCCATTTAACTGTGTAATGCTAAGCATGTGGTTCAAAATTATTTGTGTAGCAGTACTCATTGTGACAAGAAGTGTGCTTTTAACAGACATTCCTTGGAGTCTCATTTGTATTAATGAATGTGTACTTCTTTCTCTCATAGTATAACATGTCATCTTCCAATGAAAATGGTTTTCTGATTGTTGTTACTTTCTAAAATTGTTCAGTATGTGATGATAACTTGATGAGGTTTTGGAATTTCTGAATATTGGATTTTGCTACACTCAATCCTGGAAACACTTCTGCATAAACATTATGTAACAGTGCTTTATGTGGTAAAAAAAAGTTTGGCATGTGAGAATGACATACCTTTATTGATAATGACTTATCAGTCAAGATCAATAAAGTCTTTATAGAAGACTTTAATAATAGAAGACTAAATGAAGATACCAAACTCTGTCAAGTAAACATTTGAAAGAGAAGATGTAAGTTCTCAAACTGACAACATAAATATGCTGAGACATAATTGAAGAACATTTTAATTTACCTTTGCCTAACTTGGTATCCTCCAGATGTGTTGGTCCTTTATTCTCATCATCTCCTGCGGACAACAACTAGGAAAAGGCTGCTCAAATTAATATGCAATTATCATATAGTAATATCCTCCACTTACACCATCTGGATCCAGGTTCTTTTGAATTCTGGCTGAATAAAGGCACAGCTGTTGAGGCTCATATATTTCTTGCTTATTAAATGCACCAGTTGTCAAAAGGATATTAGCGCTAGCTTCTGTAGTTTTATGTTCGTTTAAGATACTCCATCAAACCATGGCTCAAGATATCCATTTAATCTCCATTTTTTTTCTGAAAAGAGCATCCAAATGGAAAGTCAATAGCAAGGCCACAAATAAAAAACTTTTCCTTGCTCTTGCTCATCATGTACCTTGTCTATAAATTGAACTAAGAAGCATAGTCATTCTTTTGTTAACTAAATTAAAAATCCTGAGGTAGTAGAATGTTACATTAGATATCTAATTACAAATCAAATCAATGTGCTGCTATTTAATTATCCAATATACAGTTCTAGTAGGGAAAATAAACCATTTGCAAAATGGTATCTATCGCCCTTCTAATGGATAGCAAAGTTCAGAGTGGCATCAATCACAAATCTATAATTACTTCTTTTGCCCTTAAGACCAGGACTAAAAATCCTGTGAAGCAATTCTTTGTGTGAGCCCAAGTGCTGTATTCAGCATCGCCTCTGTCGCCACTAATGTTTACTGAGACCTATATGGAGTACAGTCCTTGTTCAAAAACCTGAACATTCCCATTATGTCCAGGTGGTTTTTGTCTTTGTTTGATAAGTCTACTATAATCTTTTTTTTGGCCATTCCTTTTCATCTTCATTCATACATATGGTCTTAATAAAGGAGCATGTTGATGCGGTTCAAGTTTGCCTAGTTTCAGTCTCTTGCCTAGTTGCAGTCCTCCCTAAATTGGTGCTTAAAATCCATTTCAAAGGCCAGAGTATCCTTGCTAAGTTATTTTTCTGTTTTTTTTTTTACTTAGAGACCTCCCATCTATTTTGCCTTTAAAAATATTATTTTCCTCTGAAAAAACACCTGTGAAATCCATATCCACACCATTTCATGCATGGTGTGGTTGTAAAAGCCAGCCTCTGCCTATCTATCCAAGGTTTAAGGAGAGTTTTAGTGCATAAGTACCACAATTAATGTTGTAGCTGAATTGTGACCATTAATTCTTTCAAAATTTATTTTTAACCAAATTGCTTAAGGCTCTGGATGTTTTTTACAGAGTTAATTACTCCATTAAGCAGTTACCAATAAACAAAAAGAGAGTCAGAATATATATATTTACAATTAAAAAATGCCTTGGTCAGTCTTCATGTTTGTGTGTGTGTGTGTGTGTGTGTGTGTGTGTGTTTTAATAATATGCATGGATCTGACGTGTGTGTGTTTTAATAATATGCATGGATCTGAGATCCGTAAGACTTCTTTCTCTGAATTTAATTTAAAAAGCAAAACAAATACATTCTTCCTTCCAGGTATCAGCAATGTTTTTATGGGGTAAATCTGTCCGGTCTCCGTAATGCAGCTGTAGATGAATACTTCAGACAGCCCATTGTAGTAAGTTAACTGCTATTTTTCCTTTTTTATATACTTCGTCTTTCTTTTGCATTATATTCCAAAGGCGGCCATTTTTTCCCACCTGGGAGCTCTTGAGATTTCTCAGAACATGTCCTTCAAAAAGACTCAGTTTGACAATACATTTTTTCAAAGTTCTCACTGACTGTCCTTGTCTTAGCACAGGTTCTTCTCAAGCCACATTTTGCTCTTTTACAGCTTATTAAAGTTAGCCTGTAATATCCTGTCTCAGGCCTTCGTTACGATTAAACTCAAACTCTATATTGTGTCCTTACTCTTCATACTTTTTTCCCTTTTTTGTATAGAGGTAGACCTCAGTTAACAAACACTTGGTCAACAACTGCTTGAAGACACAAAGACGCTGAACAAGTGGTACAGGTAGTCCTCGACTTACAACAGTTCATTGTGACCATACAAAGTTATAATAGCACTGAAAAAAGTGACTAATGAGACCATTTTTCACAGTTATAACCGTTGTAGCATCCTCATAGTCACGTGATTTACATTCAGATGCTTGATAACCGATTCATATTTATGATGGTTGCAGTGCCCCGGGGTCATGTGATCACCTTTTGCGGCCTTCTGACAAGCAAAGTCAACGGGGAAGCCAGATTCAGTTAACAACTATGTTACTAACTTAACAACTGCAGTGATTCACTTAGCAACTGTGGCAAGAAAAAACCATAAAATGAGGCAAAACTCACTTAACAAATTTCTCACTCAGCAACATAAATTTGGGGCTCAATTGTGATCATAAGTCAAGGACCATCTGTACTTATGATTGATCCTGAAAGTTCTGGCCATTCCAGGGCCCCCAGGGTCATGGGTGATTTGTAACTGGCTTACACTTATGACAGTTGCAAGATCCCGTTTCATGTGGTCACCATTTGTGATCTTTCCTGCCAGCTTCCCACCAGCAAAGTCAATGGGGAAGCTGGCAGAGAAGCTTGCAAGTCACCCTGGTAAGTCACTCACACTCCTGCAATCTTTTCCTGTGGGGTCTGACTATGGAGTACGAGAGCCTAGGGGTCTCATACATCATAGTGCAGTGGTGGCGAACCTATGGCACGGGTGCCAGAGGCGGCAATCAGAGCCCTCTCTGTGGGCACGCGCACCGTCCCCCCCAGTCCTAGGCCTTCAGCTGGGTTTTATAAAATCTTTTCGCTTTAGGCCTCTGCCGCTGTGTAAAAAAAAAGGTTCAATCAATCAGTCAATTTCAACTTCTCGTGGGGAAAAAAAAGATCTTGCAAAGTTGGAATTGATTGATTGAACTTTTTAGTCCCACCCAGTCTGCCGTTACCACTGCAGCCACACCCACCCAATGGGCCATGCCCACCTGGCACTCGACGATGCATAAGTGGATTTTGGGTTGCAGTTTGGGCACTCGGTCTCTAAAAGGTTCGCCATCACTGTCATAGTGCATGTACATGCCGGCAACATCTTCCCCAGCCTGGCCATTCCCCACCATCCTTACGCACCTTCTCCAATCTGACAGTCGCACTTACTTGCCCGTTGGCCTCCTTGCAAGCCAACTAAAACTTAAGACTTCCTTCCAGCCACGCTTTTGACTTTGCCTGGTGGAAGCTTGCAGGAAATTGAAGGGAGATGTCAACCTCCAGGTCGAATATCCAAATAAAAGTCCACGATTAGTGTTATTTCTTAAAAGCTAACTGGTTTACTGAATACATGGTCTGGTATAGGCGAAGGAAAACTAACTCTAAAATCCCAAGGCATTAAATCAAAACCTATAACAATGACATTCCCAGCCAAACCCCCCAGATGTCAACGTAGCTCATGTAAACAGGTTCTCTTTGTTATGGGAACCATCTGCTATCTTCTTCACACCTGCTAGAATGTCCTTGAAAGGTTTCCAAACAGCCATCTGTCAGCAAACTTCCAAAGAACTGGAGAGGTTTTATTTTTCTAACTAACCCAATCAAAAACATCCTCTCCCCCCCCCTTACTCTAATGGCAAGATGAAAACAAAGAGGCACATAGCTGCCAAATTTTTACTCTTGACAGGAGATCCTTGCTTATTGACCCACAATCCTTGCTTAAGGAAGGCAAGGGGTGCTAGGATTGTCATTACTAAGTGATGTAGTCACATGATGTCCTGTTTTGCAACCGTGTTGCTTAACAATGGGAATTCCAGTCCCGATTATTGTCATGACCTGAGGACTGTATATTTCCAATCCAAAATATCCAAAATAAGAAAAGAAATGGTATCCCATGAACAGTTAGTTAGTTCATGTCATTGCTATTTTTCTAGTTGAAATCAGTATACCTCCAAACAGATTTTCCAGTTGTAACAAGAGAAAAATTATTTTATCTATCTCCCTTAGTGAAATGATTTATGGTGATATTGTACTCGCAGAAAATAAAGGAAAATATTTAGAATGATACTTAGCATCCATTTCTGGGTGTATAAATATGTCTTGAAGTAGAGCACGGCCAGTTCTTTTTAAAAATGCATAGAAATGGCATCAGAAGTACTCATTTTTAAATTGATTTACTTACTTATGCTAAACTGATGAATATATATAAAACAGCCTTAAAGGATCAATATGTAACATGCATTTTTTTATATAATAAAGCGAAAAGGAGTCTGGAAATTACGTTATAAACAAAAGAACTCCAAAACCTTTAACCGTATTGCTAATCTCCTTTGCTTCTTAGTTAATTTTTTTTCCACAGGCCCAGACAATAGTGAGAGTATGGGTTATTTGATTGCTTGAAAATATTCAACAGTGAGAAATATTGCTAATTTTTTAAAAGTTGTAATTTATGATCATCTGATCCAAAGTAATGAGAAGTCTATAATTTATTGTTGAAATGAATTTAGAGGATTTTATTTGGATAGGAAGAGTTTATGTAGAACATGTTTATGAATATGATTTTTAAGTGAAAGGCATAACAGGTTAATTTATGAAAATGTATATTCTTTATTCACTATATTTTCCAAAAACAGGAAAAAAATCAAGTGGAATTATGTAGGACTGTCTGGAGCTCTGGAGCTGCTATTTGTTTCTCTGCAATGTGCCCATTTCTATTATATAATAATAAATAGTTTTTGCCTCTTTTATACCTCAAGATTACTTTGACTAATCCCAAAAGCTTTACATGCTTGATAATTACCTAGATGGGTTATTACCTGAATGAGAGATTTGTAGGAAATATCAGAGCTGTAGGCTAGACTGGATTGTAAAAAAAAATAAAATAGAAATTGGCAGTAATAAATCACTTCCATGCTACTAAGAAAACAAAATGGATTTGCCAAAGAAGAAAACAGGAATTGAGTTTGACTTGGAGACTTTACATTTATTTTGGCTTCTTTATTGCAAATATGGGTTGGTGATATATACAAGGAAGGAATTCTCAAGTTTACCACCAGTTTGTTTCTTATACACGTGCACACCTCCACTAAGATGTTGCCTAGTCCCATTAGACACTAAAAATTTCACATGGAAATGCAAATATCTCATAAAAACTTGAGATTCTGTCTTAAAATCTTGTGAAAGATCATATGAAAACATTGATGTTTCACAAGCTCTGATTTTACAAGATTTCAATAAATTTATTTATTTTTATATTTAACATTGGGATTTCATATGAAAGTTATTAGACCTAGTTGTCAACCCTAGGAGAGCAGATATTTCTCCTTCTGTCTTGGCCATTTTTTACAGAGGCATAATTGAGTGTTTGAACAAACTGCATCACTATTTGGTTTGGTGGTAGCAGTGCCTCAGATAGAAGGTTCATAAAGAGAATAGTAAGGACAGCTGAGAAGATTATAGGAAGTTCGCTTCTCATTATTCAGGATACTGCTTACAAGCGCTATATGCTTAGAGCTCGAAGCATTGTTAAAGACCCCATACACCCACTTCACAGTCTGTTTCTGTTGCTCCCCTCTGGGAGGAGATTTTGAAGTATTTATAGTAGGACTACTAGATTCTGTAACAGCTTTGTTCCTTATGCCATCTTGTAAATTTGCAGGATTCTTTTTTCC
Source organism: Protobothrops mucrosquamatus (assembly GCF_001527695.2). Taxonomy (NCBI): domain Eukaryota; kingdom Metazoa; phylum Chordata; class Lepidosauria; order Squamata; family Viperidae; genus Protobothrops; species Protobothrops mucrosquamatus. The sequence continues at coordinate 159,069 of NW_015388270.1, forward strand.
CCCACCATGTATATGCATACATTTGAATTAGACTGTGATGTTTCTCTGTTTCATATGTGTATGGGGGGAATATGCATAATGGTATTTTTTTTGAGAGCTTAATGCAAAGAAATTTCATTTTAATATATGCCGAGTTAGTGTACATTTAAAGTGATAAAGTTTTTATTCTATTCTTCTATTCTATTCTACTCTAGATCATAATATGTGTCCTTTATTTTCCATTTTTATTTGCAGGACACATTTGACATTAGAATTTTGATGGCCCGGACTGTGAAATACACTGTTAGTTTTCTAGAAGCAGAAGAGGAAGATTTGCATAGGTAAGAGACTATCATTCTATTTCCCACCATTCCATTTTAAACCACTGTTTGTTGGTATAGTTTTCACTTTATTAGCAAGCTACTCACTGTAAGAATTGGACACAACTGAATGGAAGAAAAAAAATACTCTGCTAAAATAAACATAGTATTTAGAGTGGAAGGTAATTTAGTATAAAGTGACCCAACCCATGTGCATTGTCATTTCATTGTATGCCATCCAATTTAGGCAACTCTTAGATAATTGGATAAGAAAAGTTACAGCCACTCATTGCATTCTGATGTTGCTTCTAAAATGTGTTCTTGAAACACAGAATTTGGACTTGCAATGAGAGTACAAATGAACCTAGGAAATTTTTTATCTGTGAGTGTTGATGGCCTCAATTGAAATAAATTATTTTTCTTTGCCTTTGGGCTGCAGTCATTTTTTTTATTAAGGACTACATGGTGCTAAATTTAGTATATATGCTCAATAAATATTTCATCTAGAAAAGCTATTATTTTAGATACAATTCCTTGGATGAAAATCCATTTAATTTGATTTCTGATCAAATGTTTTTAAGGATGCCGATCTTCATGACACTTTCATATTTTTAATTGCGGTTTTCTAATTATGTTGTTAATCTTTTCTTATTTCCTTCTGTAGAGTGGAAATCCCCTTTGTGTTTCAAATGATGCAATCTGGATTAATTCACGGCTTGGCATTTTGGTTTGATGTGGCATTTGTTGGCTCAATGTATGTATTTTTTTTCCTTCTTTCCAATATTGATTGTGTTGGCCAAATCAAAAATAAAATACTAATTGAGTCTGTTTTAGAGAATATGGTGAATCAAAAACAAATCACATCCTGACTGGATCTAAGATGTCATCCCAGAAATTAGCACTTTATGAGACAGATGGGAGGAAAGGAAAGACGCCAAAGTCCATGGCAATAAAATAGACAAGGAATCTCGCTGCACCTTCAGGATTGACCAACATTATGGCAGCCTATGCTTTTGTAGGCAAAAGCTCCCATCTTCAGAAGCTTATACCCCAATAAAATTGGCTAGCCTTAAATGTGTTACCAGACTCTTAAGACTGTTTTGTCATTTTAGGGTATATTTATAGAGCATAAATCTTTCTGGGAACTCTTAACTTTTTCTATTAAGAGGAAATTCCTTAACTGTGCTATTATCTCTCTCTCCCTCTCTCTCCCTCCCTCCCTCCCTCTCTCTCTCTCTCTCTTTCTCTCTCTCTCTTGCTTTTTTTGAACATTCATAAAATTGCTGCACAGCAACTTTAATTTCCATTTCTTCTCCCATTGATTTTCTCATGTTAAGGGTAACAGTTTGGCTCTCCACTGCTCCAACCGAGCCTCTGACCCATTGGTATCAAGTTCGCTGCCTTTTCCAAACTCCTCTCTTTGCCAAAGAAGGGGAGACACTTTCAGGGGAGGTCTTATTTGTAGCAAACAAACGGTAAGCAGATTTCTTTCATGGTGCACACGACAGGTTAATGCTGTCCAGCTGTCTCACATAATGTCTTTTGTGGAGTAACTATTTTTAGTGGAATAACATTAGTTGTTTCCTGTTACTTTTAACACTGGCAGAACCAATAGAGATGTATTTTGGGCAGTATGATGTAGCAGCAGATGCATTTAGCTGGAAAAAACGCTAGCAGAACCTGCAAAAAAAAAGAGCTATTAATAAGAACCAGAATTTGCATATTAATACAGTACACTAGAGGTTAGTCATTATGGATGTCCAGAATCTCCAGTTTTTTGGGAGCTGGTGGGGCACATCTGAAGACATCTATGAGTGCTCTTGCCCAATGGTTGCCCGAAGGGATTTTGCCCATTCACAAAATGGCTGCCATGGAAGGTATAATCACTTCCAAAGAACTAGTGTTATTGTACTTTTTTAAAAATTTTCCACCTGAAAGATTAGTATGTTTTTCAATTGAATATTATAGCTTATATTAAAGGTAGAAAAAAATCTGAAGTGATTTATTTTGGTCTGATTTTTTTTTTACATCTCAAACACTTGGCTTTTTTAATAGGGGTGTGTAGACTTTCTGTATCCACTGTAGTATTCTGTCTTTCCATTTGGAATAGACCCCCAAGACCATTTCAGATATGGTTAAAATTCCAATCTTGTGACTGCAGGAGTGATGCACCAATCATAACTTTAAGGATGGATCATAAATCACTTTTTCTGAAGCTGCCATAACTTCAATTGTAGTTAAATAAACAGTTGTAAGTCAAGGACTTCTTCTACCAAAGGGAATTACTTGTAATAGTTCAGCTTTAGCTTAGAATTATTTACAACATTACTGTTAATATTATGCATTAATGATGTGTGAGCTCATTCTTCAAAAATTTGCTTCTGAAGAGTATCAAAAAATGCATTATGAAGACAAATGCAGCTACATTACTAATAAAAGATAATATTTGTAGCTCAGGGTCGAAATGAGGGGTCCTTGATGCTCTCTGAACTTGTTTTCTTGCAGACATTTCATTACCCAAACTAGGTAACATCATCAGTGCTAGTAAGGAGTGGGGTTTGCTGTCACTGATGATGTTACCTAGGTTGGGTAATGAAACATCTGCAAGTAAACAAGCAAGCTCAGAGAGCACCAAGGATCCCTCACAGCTACATTAATTCCTAAATTCAGTTTCTCTGTTTTTGCAATGACATAAACCCATGACAGAACCCAAATGTTTCTTTTGTATCTGCATTGGAAAACCCCCACTCCCAAATTCAGTACTGCTTAATAATATATTTTTACGAGAAAAAGTTCTGGAGAATGTGTACAAAACAGTAATTTCATTCTAGGATCAAATGATCAAAACAGTAGTATCGACCCATTTATTGTTCAACAAAGATTACATATCCAATTGCTTACATTATACTGTATTTCCTATTTATGATACAGGCAGAGTTATGACATCCAGATTGTTGCCATAGTGGATGAGACAGGCTTTAAATCAGGCAATGTGCTTGATTTAAAGAATCCATTCTTTAGGTAAGCAGCGCCTTGAGCTTTTATTCATAGTAATTGCTGCCTTGTAAAATGATTTTTATTTTAGAATTTATAAGTTAACATCTAATGCTGTCTCTTGTCAGGAAGAAGAAACATTGCTTGTTAGCACTGAACTTGTTAGCATTGAACCCAGAACATAAACCTTTGCTATCTATAAGTGACCACAGTGGGACTCTCACCCCACACCCCCACTTTTCAAATGTTCATACTTTGTTTCACCCACTCGGTTTGATGCAATGTTGGGTCCCCCTTAATTTCCAGTTTTCTCATAATGTCTTCATGTGTGATCAAAATTGTGAATGTGATGATATGGCCACGCTATGATACAAATTAGATTTATGGCCATGTGGTGATTTTAATGAAAACAAATGAAGGCATGTGGCTTTAATTATGTCATTGCATGCATCCAGATAGAGCTTTCATTGTGCAAATTCTGTCTGCCGAAACATCTTGTATGCATCATCCAACTTTTACTTTTTAAAACATCTTTATAGGTACGCTTAGATGTGATGAAACTAACCTGCTGGAAGAACAGCCAGGATTATAAACAAACCAAGGAGTCTATGAACAGTTAAATACAAGCATATTGGCATTGCTGCTTCTGTGAAATCTGTATGTACGTATTAAAAAAAAATATTTTCTACAAATTGTATAATATTTGTGAAAACTATTTTTTCAGATGTATATCTCCAGCCTTTAAACACATCTGTTTGGAACTGTAATCCACTGTAATGAATAAATGATACTTGGTTGACGTAGCACTTTTACTTTGAAATTTCTTATGGTGGAATCAGCAGGAGCAAGTAAATATGTAAAGGTATAAATTTGAAATGTTAGTCCCATGTTGCTTTTCGGGAATTATTCTGTTTGTCTATGGAGATTCTCAATCATCCAGCGCATGGTTGCCCCGAAGGTGCTTTTTTCAAAAGGCAGCTGGAATTGCTTGGGGTTTTTTTTCCTTTGAAAACATTTCACTTCCTGAATGAGAAGCAAAACATTTTCAAAGGAAAAACCAAGAAAGTCCAGTTGCCTTTTAGAAAAACCATCTTTGGGACAATTATTCTGTTTGTTCCAACTAATTGAAATTGTATCGCTACAGGAGATTGTATTTGGTTTCTCTTTCTAATGCTGACATTCCTTTCACTTTTATTCCTTTCCCTGAAATATTTTTTAACATAACCTACCTCATATCTCTTTCTCTATGTAAGATATATGGGAGTAATATGAACAAAAAGCTAAGATTATACTTCAGTCTGTTTTAGTACTGGCAATGTAATTTAAATATTGAAACATTTAAATATCTAAGAGTTTATTTTTAGCTAGCCAATAATAAATAATTAACTACCTTGTAGCAAATGGCATTGGAGTACTTACTTGACGGATGTCACCAACCTATAACAATATTAATGGTTGGGAAAAAGCAACTCATGTGAGTCACTCAACAATCCAGTCTTCTTAAAATAAACTTTAGATTGAAGAGCATATAACCTCTGCATCCATTTGTACACACTATGTAAATATATACAAAATATATGTAAAATATAAAGATGTATTACAATCACCATCACCACCACCCTTCCCCAGTCTTCCTACTTTCATTTGGAGTGTCTAGTTGGTCATTTAATTGGTCAAGTTTTAAGTCCAAATGGGTGCAACCTGAAGTATTTAATCATGAAGTTCTATTTGATGTGGAATCATTCTTTAGGAGTTTACTAGGGATTGTTTAGAGCTTCAAAAAGAGAGAAGTATGCAAAAAGCTGGAAAAAGTAATTGACTAAGAGACATGAAGTCATCTACCAGTACCATGAATAAGGTGTTGTTCAGTGCATCCTAATTCCAGCAATTAAATTTGCTCTGCTCCTTTTTTTAAAAAAAAAAATTAAATTTAAAGCCATTCATCTCGCCAAAGGCAACTCTAGTTAGAATATAGGCATTCAATAAAAATACCATATAAAACGTTAAGATAATAAATTTGTTGTTGTTAATTGCGAAGTCGTTTCCGACCAATCGCGACCCCATGGACAACGTTCCTCCAGGTCTTCCTATCCTCTACCATCTTCTGGAATCCATTTAAGTTCACACCTACTGCTTCAGTGACTCCATCCAGCCACCTCATTCTCTGTCGTCCCCTTCTTCTATTGCCCTCAATCTTTCCCAGCATTAGGCCCTTCTCCAGTGAGTCCTTCCTTCTCATTAGGTGGCCAAAGTATTTGAGATTCAGCTTCAGGATCTGGCCTTCTAAAGAGCAGTTGGGGTTGATCTCTTCTAGGACTGACCGGTTTGAACGCCTTGCAGTCCAAGGGACTCGCAGGAGTCTTCTCCAGCACCATAGTTCAAAGGCCTCAATTCTTTGTCGCTCAGCCTTTAAAATTAAATTGACCAAGATGGAGAGGAAGAGAACAAGTGCACACAGGGAAGAGGTGGGTCATGTCTAATCCATTAACCACTGCCAGGATGCCACGCCTTCATTGGGGCCCTATGCCAGCTGGTAAAGTCATATCTTCACATCCTTTCAGAAAGTCAAAAGGGTGGTTACCAATCTCACCTTGGGGAGCATGATGTTCCAGAGAGTGGGAGCCACAACAGAAAAGGCTCTTCTCCTGGACTGCACCAGCCAAAGTTCCTCGATCAACATGGTCCACAACGTGTCTTTTCTGCTGGCTTGGGTGAGATGGGCTAATCCCATTGGGGTGAGACAGTTCTTCGGGTAAGATGGTTTCCTTTTTAAGGAAAGATTGAAAAGTAAATGAGAGAAGGATGCTCATTGCTGCTGGAACAAAGCATAATCAATCCTCTGTCACAGCTAGTATTTCAGCACCATAGTGACCTAATCACTTACTCTTTCTGTTGTTGCACCTTAGTTTTGGAAAACTCAAATTTTCACCCCCAATACAATCCTATTAAGCAGCTACTGTAAGAAGTCCTATATTAACCTTCCTAATGTGTTGGGTTTAATATGGTTGATAAACTGAAAGACGTAGCTTAATTTATTTCAAGCCAGTTAACTGCAGAGAGAGAGATAGACAGACAGATATTTCTTTACAATTAGGATATAATTAGTTTCTCTACATTAGCTGTGTCCAGCCCCCAGCCCACATGCAGCCTTGGACAGCTACCAATGCAGCCCCACAAGATTGTAAACTTTTAACATTATTTTGTGATTTATATACCTTAACTAGATTATAAAATATGTGGCCCAAGACAATTCCCCTTTACTCAACGCAGCCCAGGCAAGCCAAAAGGTTGGACACAACTGCTCTACAAAATTTCAGGATAGTATGCTACACATAGATCCATATCTGTGTTCCTGGATGATAAATTGGTAAAAAAAAAAAAAAACCCATTTACAACAAAAACATATAAATGTTTGTTAATATGTCTGGGTCATATTGCTTTCTCCTTAAATAAAAAATTGATGGAGGAAAATACAAGAAGCCTGATGAATCTTCCCATTTACTCCCTTAGACTAGCACTGTTTTCAGTGTAACCCAGGATATGATTGGGGATTCATTGAAGGCATGAACACAATAGCCCCAATATGCTTTTCGTCCCCCTTATTCATCACTTACCATTCTGTTTACAAATCTGCCCTTCAATTATCATGGGCTAATAATCATGGTCAGTCCTATATGCAAATTTGTTTAATACCAAACTTGTTTTAAGTAATATGATTTCGCTATGGTGCTTAGATATGAAAATACTCTTGCTCCTTTACTATGACATACATTATTTATATGGGATTTGACTTTATTCCTTTTTCATATTGTCCTGATTTACAACCTATCTAAATTGTAATGCTGCAAAGGCACCCATCTCTAAAACTGTTTTTTTTTAATCTCATGAAAGTCTTGCAATATTAGTTCAGTGCTTAATTACCAAATCATTCTAAGCCAGTAAAAGAAAATATCACAGAACCTTACTGTTACCATTGCCTTTGTTTGCACGTATATGGGAACTAAAATATATTACCGTAATTTGATAAAGCACTTGTACAATGTACATACTGGCCATTTGGGGTAGAGTACATACAACATTGTGTTTCAGCGAAGAAGGGAAAATAAGCTCAAAAGCAAAGAGTAAGTAGCACTTTTATTTTACCACTACATTCTGTACAGAATTTTTATTAGTACATTGTTTTCTTAGAAATGCTCCAGCAGACTATTCCTAATAATCACAACACAAAAGGGAGGAGGAGGAGGAGGAGAAGAAATAATGATGATGATGATGATGATGATGATGATGTAAGATAAATTCCCAGAAATTGTTAGAGAATGACACACAGCAAAGAACTCTTTGAATTTCACTGATAAATGTAGGCTGAAGAAAAGAACAAATGATCAAAGCAAGTGTATTTACCTTCCTTGAAAAAAAACAAGGCACATAAGTTACCTCAATTTAATTCCAGATTCTTGGAAACCTACAGTAAATGAAGGCTATCGTTTGGATTACATACTTCTGGTTGTTTACAAGACATGTATCGCAATCTGTAACGTGTGCTAGCCAGTCCTAAAATGCCTACAATTTTGATTGTAAGTGGTAATGGGAGAAAGTAAAAGGTAGGCTAAACTGTTAATGACCTCAGAGCACCACAAAGACTTGCAGAATACAGATTTAAAAAATAGAATTTAGATCAAAGGCCCCAATAATCTTGACAATTTCAAGGAAATTAGTGAATGTAGCAAGAGAAAAAGAAAGTCATTTGTATTATGCACCCCATATATGACAGCTCCACATTTTCTACTGAAAGATATTCAGATGTTATGATGTGTCTACAAAGATCATAAGATATTCAGAAGCTGTGATGTGTTTACAAAAGATCTCAACAGTGCAAGCAATATAGTCCCTGTGATGCTCTATGAAGGAAAAGTTGGACTTAAAGAAGCAGGAATAGAAATAGTACTGACATTTTAGAATTTTGATATGAGAGGTTTCTGAGAACACCATCGATAGCCAAGCAAACAAACAAATGGATCACTGAACCTGGAGTCTTGACCATGCTCAAATTATCCTTCAGACCCATTATGCAAAGACCAAGCTTTTTGGAGAACGTTTTAATGCTGGGAAAGGTGGAAGGAAAAAGAAGAAGACAATCAACAGCTAGGTAGATGGACTCAGTTGTAATGTTGATGAATGAACTATTGAAGACTGGAAAGAGTAATTGCTAAGAATGAATGCCAACACGATGCCCCATAATCAATTTAAAAAAAAAACATCCCTGCAGAAATAATCATGCAATTTAGATAGATAACTTTACTTAACTAGACATCTAAACAACAAAAAGATGAACATCTTCGAAGATAATGATGGATCACTCAGCTCACATGAAAAAAAACTAGAACCTAAATAAGAAAATTAAGTTTCCCTTGAAAAATAAGATATTCCCAAATGCTTCGTATTTCATTACTGTCTGAAATCGGTGAACATTATATTTTAGAAAACTCAAAATGAAACATATACATCTGTCATCACACACACAAAAAGACAACCAGCAATAATGCCCTTTAATAAACTGTATTTGGTTTTATCTCAGACTATCAATTTTAAAGCACCATTCTCAGAATTAGCTGAAAATACACAGCAAAAATTATCAAATGGAACATTTCCAAAAGCATTTGGCAGTGAAAGTTAATCCTATGTTGTAGAACTGCTTCAAGGAGTGAGGAATTTTTACACCTCCCCATATCTACAAATAAAAAAAAATATGTGTGAAAAATGAATAATTGTCCTCCCATCAAAACTAGCATTTGGCATAGTACTGCACCACATTAATATGGATTGCATAATATTTAAATAATATTTAAATGCCTAGGAAGCAGCTTTGCAGAGCAAGATGGGCAGCATATAAATTTAGATGATATATAAATAATAGATAGACAGACAGATAGATAGATGATAGAGAGACAGACAGACAGGAATGTATGACTTCACTTTTCAGTGTAATTTAACCAAATATGTTAGGCATTCATAGATCCTCAATGTCTTAAGAAAGAAGCAAGATATGATCTAATGTAACAACATGACATCTTGTTTGAGAAGCGAGAAATAATACAGCCTTGACCGCTCCTGTGTTAACATAAACCTTTTTACCTTGTTTATTATAGCAAGATGAACAATCCATTAGTATTATTTTTTGCTTTTTCCATTGTTAAGATGTTGCAAAAAGAAGCTTATAAACTGAATTCTAGAGCTACTTTACCTTGAAATGTTCGCTAAGGAGCTGTTGAAGGAAAAGTCTTCATCATGGTTCAGTCTAAGCCGGGAATAAACAACATAGCAACTGCTTTAGAAAGAAGGTTGCAGTTTATTGAAGAGGAGAGCCAGACAGAAAGATGGCTCTGGAAGAAAAGAGAAAGAGCACATGGAGGGAGTGGGTTTTTATACCCTCTGGGGCTCTTCAGGTTGATTACTGTTCCTGTTTGAGGCTTTGTATTTCCTGTGTCGTGTCCTTTTGACCTGAGTCTGAGTGTGCCCCTTTGGCATCTGTGGGTTAATCCCAGTGGTGGGATTCAAATATGTGAACAACCAGTTCTCTGTGTGGATGCCGCTTCCGGAAGTCCATTCTGGGCCTGGGCAACAAAATATTACCTACCGGTTCTGCTGAAGTGGTGCAAACTGGCTGAATCCCACCACTGGTTAATCCTATTATGTCCTGTCTTAGAGTTTGGGTGGAGTATGTAGATTTTAGGTGTCTTTGTCTTCCTAAACTTCTACCTGGGAGCCTCCAACCTTCCTGAATGGATTACCACATCTGCATTTCTACAGAGCTGGTTTCTGCTTGGGGGAGGGAGTCTTGGGGCTATTAAGAAAAACTGAGCATGTTTTTCTGCCTCTTTAAGATCCTTTGAGGAAATATAATATTCTGCCCTTTTAATATTTCCTTCTCTGGGGGGGCTGACTTCCCACAGAGCTATGGATTATATTTATCAAAAGAAACTAATCAGCAACACTGAAAGGGTGTGGATAGTAGAATAAGTATTTTTTTTATTTATAGCAACTGCAGTTATTTCCCTAAACCATTACAATTAATTCTACAATAAAAATAGCACATTATAATAAAGCAATTGTTTCTAATTGAAACAATAAACATTATACAAAGAGTAGTTCTGAATAGTCCCGAACACTTGGCTCAGTGCTTGCTTGCTATTTTAGACTCCAATTCCAAACTGTAAATTAGGTTTGAATGTCCTATCATTTTCAAAACGGTTTTCCATTTCACTGAAAAATCTATTTTAAAATAAGCAGAAGGTGAAAGGATCCCTGAGTATTTGCATCAAACTGAAGAAGCTGAGATCTACAGGCTGCAGAATGTGATATTACAAATAGGAATATCAATATCCATCTTCCTAACCTGTTTGAATTTCCTTTGATTCTAACTGTAATCCTGCAAATACTTTTTGAGAATAAGATTCACTGAATCCAGTTGGAGCTATTCACTATACACAGAATGCAATTAACTTTTCCAACTCTTCCTTTCCTACTACTTTTTAACCCTAACACCCTGATTTCTTTTGTCATCTCAACTGCAAGCTTTGCGCATTGAGTAGGAACACTGTTCATGTGAAACATCCTTTACCTTCTTCCTATTTATAACATTTTTCATAAAGTCAATCTTGACTGAACATGGTATTTTCATTGCATGCATCTGTTTGAGTCCACAACAGATTTCAGTTGAAAACCTGTATGGTTTCTTCAGGGAAGCTGTGTCTGTTGCATTAAAAACAACTGTTTTGCATTATCCTAAACCAAATGTATTTCTGCAAGTTACGGAATTCTGCAGCCCATCCAGCTAGGCAGGGTTCACTGCCTCCAGTTATTCGATTACATGGCAGCAGGACAGCCTTCCAGCTTTTCCTTCTGGACTTCCCAAGCATTTCCATCCATTGACCAGACCACACAGCATACTTTTAGCTCCCTAAACTATTCTACAGGCTTGGGTTGATGGAGCACTCTACCTCATTCTGCGTTTGTGTTAACCCTGGCCAGCTTCAATGGCTTGGAAAAACAGTGCCTTCTCAGGCAGCAAAATGTCTTAGGCTGACCATGTTCACCTTATGCATGAAATATTCTATTAAAGGGCCGTATCTAATTTACACTTTAACACAACATAAGGTTGCATCACATTACTATCAGACCACATTGTTTGCTTCTTCCACTTAGCAAACTGATGGGGACAACAATTCATGCAACCTAAGAAGGCTAGGAATGTTTATCCCGTTACCGATTGTAAATGCCAGAAAATGGTTGTTCACCAAAAAATTCTTCCTATATTGTAATGGAAATGACACCCGAAATTGGTACATCTGGCCTTTTTAAAAAGTTTAAGTGGGCCTTGATGATAGTAAAGCAAGTTTTTGCAGTTAAGAGCTTACCATTGTGCAACAATATATCACGCTTAGCTATAAAATCAATCAGGTAGTTCATTTCTTCCACGATATCTCCCAGGGGTGGAATGCTATAATGGAAGTTATTACTGCTCCTGAACAGATAATATAAATTCACTTAAAATCTGACAGACTACATTGGTACTCCTCTGTACAGCAGGCTAGCCTGAATTTGTTATAATGGGAAGAACATGTGGGAGATACAGGAAGGAAATTAAGCAGAGTGAAGCTAATGATCAGACAGCAAAAACTTTTAAAGACTAACACATGTATTAATGGTGTGCATGATTTAATCTTTGCAAGTGTTATTCACTGCTGTGCTTAATTCTTCAGGCAAATACAAGCGTAACTTTGCTTTCACTGAAATGTTAGTGCCATCTGGTGGTGCTATGCTTTTAATTCAACATAAAATGGCATAAAAAACTAAGATGGGACTTCAAATTAAATCATGCACTTATTTGGTCACCTATACTCTTTAGCTTGACTTTCATAAATACGTCTTTTTCCAATTAGTATATATTTAAAAGCATCCATACAGTTTTTCTGTGGAAGGACTTGAAAAGCTAGTAAAGAGGATCTCTACAGCATGGTTTTCAAGCACACAAAGAAACCAATTTGTTAATTTATCCTTTCAGTCTAGACAAGGCCAGCACTAGATGGCACTGAAGGGGAAAAAAAATACTGGACCACATTACAAATGGCAATAGTGTTACAGTAATAACTAGGCTACCTATCACCACTACATATCTTCTATGTCTGATAGGGTTCGTGCATCTGCAATGGCTCCATAATATAACATAATTCAAAGAGGCCTTTTTTTATGGAAGGCCACATCTGCTAATTTCTGATTGTTATACAGCCATGAAAGGCGTGAACTGTGTAAGAAAAATTGTGATAATCTTGACCTAGGTCATAGAAAATTTCCCTCTTTATACCTATGGCTTCTACAGCTCTGTGGATTGGCAGCTAGAAGAATCTTAGTATTTCTAAAAATAATTTAGGAACACAATCACATCAATCACAATCACATCAATCACAATCACTTTATATATGTTGAAAGAAAAATCTTCATCAGGGTCCAGTCCAAGCCGAGAATAAACAAAATGGAGACTGCTTTAGAAAGGTTATAGTTTATTGAAGAGCAGAACACAGACAGAAAGGAAGCTCTGGGAAAGCTGACCACATGTAGCTGGGAGTGGTAGGTTTTTATACCTTCTTGAGCTTTTGAAGTTGTTTCCTGTTCCTGTGGCATGAACTTTGACCTGAACCTCAGTGTGCCTTTCTGGTATTCTGATGGTGGTGGGTTAATCCTATTATGTCCTAAAGGTCATGAGTTTGGGTGGGGTATGATTTTAGGGGTCTTTGTCTTTCTAATCTCATCAGATAGCTTCCTGGGTCCAACCTTCTGAATAGGATTATCACATCTGCCTTTCTAAAAGGTGGTTTCCTGAGTTTCTACTGAGGGCTATTAAGAAAAACTGGGCCTGCTTTTCTGCTTTTAAGATCCTTTGGGGAAACATATTCTGCCTTTTAATATTCCTTAAATATTTTTTCTCTGGGGTGTATGTGTGCTGTCCTCCCACATATACAAAGTTGTGACAAAACTGAAATTGAAGTCTTGTTGCTAGAGAAAATGTTGATTTGGTTTATGCAGTTTGAAAACTTGTTCTCCAATCCTTCCTGCTCTTGGATCGTATTTAACAATTTAGATGGCCTCCCATCACATTCTCACAACCCTGGGCAACTAATAAGACATTAAAAAGCAGCAACACAGAAATCCAAAACATATTTTTTTAAAAAAAAACCTCTGTAACAAAGCCATCTAAACAATACAGTTTATGATTTGCCGAGGCTCACAAAAAAAAAGTTTCAGTCATTCATAGAGACCTCACTTTCTATTTTAAAAATCTCTTAACCAGCCCCTTTCATTGCTGCTCTTACAACACAAAAAACTGTGGCATGCCTTTTAAATTGATGTCCTGCAAGCCTTCCATCTAACAGCACCTATGCATTTATTCATTAAGGGGCTCAGATTGAGAAGTGTGCAATATTTGAGGATCTCTCACTTCATAATGCAGAGCGGGAGGTAGGCATTTCCTCCCCCCCCCCCCGAGTATGACCACCATTCTTCAGATGGGGGCTCAGATTGATAATGATTTACAACTCAATTAATAATGATGCTTAAATGCAGGGACCTATTTTCTCCTTTTATGAGCTCAATCTACTCATTGGGACGGTGGTATGGGAAGAAGAGGAAACAGCGCTCGGTACCCTCAAACTCCTAAAGGGAAGGTGGGATATAAATAAACACAGAGATCGGACTTCCATGGCAGAGTTAATCCAGCTTTTCTCAACCCGGTGTCCTTCGCAGAGGTTGGACTTCAATATTTCACTACCCAGATTGAAGGATTAAGAAGCACAACTTTTCTTCAGGAGGAGCATGAGGTTGAGCAACATATCAACGGGCAACGGCTGCTTCGGCGCCACTGAAACAAACCAACTTAGATACCAGTCGTTGCTTTCGGTTTCCATTGGAACATCGCAACGGGAAGCATAAGGCCGGATGTGCCTTATGCAGAGCCACTCTATCATTCAATCTCCATGGTGTTCTGTCAGCCGGCACGTGAACCGGAAGAGCCGCTTTAGATTCTTCAGTTCCTTTCTAAGAGTCAATTCCGCCGCTCGGGATTTCTCCGGCTTGCTTTACGGCCGCGCTTTTGTGACACTGTCGTGAATGGCAGTTGCCCGTCAAGCAAGACCAACGGCCTTGTACCGGAAGCAGCGAAAAAAAGAGAGGAAGTCTCGGAAGGAAGGGGACACGTGCGGCTGGTGAGTCTTCCTGCGTGAGGCAGACGATGGCGGTTTAGTTGTTTAGGGAGCTCAAGCGATGGACTTCGAGTCGTATCTTCGCGTCCGATGGGCTTTTTCCTCGGCCTGCATTGGCGCACTGGCCTCTTGCGCTCCCCTTAACCAGGGGTAGGCAACCTTGGCTCTTTTATGACTCGTGGACTTCAACTCCCAGAATTCCTGAGCCAGCATGGCTGGCTCAGGAATTCTGGGAGTTGAAGTCCACGAGTCATAAAAGAGCCAAGGTTGCCTACCCCCTGCCTTAACCGGTTGTTTACTGCTTATGAGAATTGTAGTCCGTTTGCTGCTACATCTCTCTTCTGTGGGAAGTCAGTGGATCTGCCTTTTGGGGAGGCATTTGGTAGGGTAGTTGTTTCCCTTCTTGTGGCTACCCGCGAGGCAGGAGTGACTTGAGCACTGGCCTGGAGACTATAATTCCCATAATCTCCCAGTAGCAGGGTCAGTGGGGGTTGCCTGGCTGGGCTTTCAGCTCTAATTCATCCTCATAACAGTGTGATACAGTTTCTCAGACACTGTATGACGTAAAAGGTGAACTGTTCATCGTAAAAGTAACCCTGGTAGAAAAATGGTTGCATATAAAAAGGCTAGAATCTCATTTTTGGATTGATGGAAAACAAGCTTTTATTACAGAAAGAATAGTGGGTCCAAACCTTTCTAATCCAACCCATCCTGAGATGGTCTTATTATCTTAGTCGATAAGTTATCTTAGAGAGCCAGCTTGGTGGAGTGGTTTAAGCCACCAGGCTGGAAACCAGGAGACGGCGAGTTCTAATCCTGCCTCAGGAATGAAAGCCAGGTGGGTGTCTTTGGGCCAGTCACTCACTCTCAGCACAACCCACCCCACAGGTTGTTGCTGTGGGGAAAAAGAAGAGTAGGAAGGGGTATTATACATGTCCGCAGCCTTGAGTTTCTTATAAAGTAATAAAGGTGGGATAAAAATCTCATAATAAGATAAATAAACCTCCTCCTGAGGCAAACAACATTAAATTATCCACAATCATGGTGCTTGAATCTTTTGGGTGGCTTAGAGAAGGTGAACTGAAAAAAGTCTGGAGTTCCTATCAAGGGTCTTGGGGCTTATATGCAGTTTTAAGGGTCCTTTCCAAGGTTGCTTTGTCTAAAATCAAAGACAACCTTAGGTATCTCTTCCTGTGCATCTGTATGGTATTTGCTACATAATAAAAAATATTTAAAAGAAGAATACCGGGTATACCTCTGTCATAATAGTGGTATAATGCAGTGTTTCGTACTAGTTAAAATGCCAAATGATGATTTGAAAATATATTCCCAACCATGGTAAAAGTTTTTGATGGATTCTAATAGAGCAGTTTGTGTGCAACTGTGGTGCTATTTTTTCCTAGATTACTTTTTTTATATTTTTCTTTGTAAATTGTTAAATTCCCAGCCACATTGATGTGATGTGATTAGTATTCATATTGTTTTCTTAAAATATTATGCTAATCCCCAATTATTTTATCTTTAATAAACTGGCAGCTACTTGCAACCTCACAAAAAGTAATAAAAAAATCAAAGATAAAATGTCAAATTTATCAGTCTTTTTTGCCTGTTGCAGTCTTTTACTGTTGATACTTTTAAATGTCTTAAAATTCAAAGATATTTAAATAACTCCGCAGTATTGCATGGGCTGACTGAAAGTTATGGGCGTGTAACAATATATCTGTCATATTTCAGAATGGAAAAAGTTGATTTCTAAAGCTTCTGCAGATTTGAATTGCATATTTATGAGGAATGGGGTACTGAAGCAGTCATGATAATTTTCTCTATTTTGCAGCATTAAATTAATGGACACCAAAAGGAAATTTATTGGCAAAGGTAGAAAAACCCCAGGGCGTGGTAAAAAGAAGCTTACAAATAATGGTGAGATAAATATATTACAAAATACACATTTTCTAAGTCTCACATAGATGGTACATTGTGTCTAATAAGTAATTTGTTTAATACGTAAAGTGATAAAATATAGCAAATGTGATTTGAACTGGTATAAAGAGGTACTTCAGTTAGGCTTTTATAAATAGGCACGCATACATGCACACAGAAATAAACAAAAGCAGTATATATTTTAATTATTCAAATTTATAATTACAGTAAACATGAATACAAACTGAAAAAAGATTGAATAAAAAGAAAGTAGAAGGTAACAGAAATACAAAGAAGTGACTTCCCACGTTCATCTCAATAATTACAAACAATTTTAGTAACTTCTTAAAATGCAACAAATGATCTCTTCTCATATACCATCTTTTGTCTATAAATAAATTCTTATAGGATTGTCATTTCAGTTCTGATGTCAACAAAATCCATTAAGAATTATCTGAGATAACATGTTTATTTTAATCTTGATCAAATAAACAACTTTACATTCCTTCCTATTACTTCTAACAATGTTAATGTTTAGTCCAGAGGTCCCCAACCTTTTGGGCACCAGGGACTGGTGCCATGGAGAAAGGTTTTTCCGTGGACCAGAGGGGGTGTGGTTTTCAATACTGCCTGCATCCCGAGGATGGAGTTTTGCTTGTTTGTGTGGCCTGCTTGCTGGCATTCTGCGGTCTGGTGCCGGTCCACAGACCGGGGAATGGGGACCCCTCGTTTAGTCCATTCAAATAAAGTCATAGAAGTTGATTTTCTTTTTCTTTTGTTCTTACTCATGAGATTTTTCAAAACTAACAAGCCTCTTTTGTAAATCCAATATTTGGAAATTTATCCAGATCACTTGTAGTTTATCATTTGTATATACCTTCTAATTATTAAGACAACAACCGGTTTCTTTTATATGTCTGGTGTAACATCTTTTTCCATGTAATTCTTGTAGCATGTCATTTGTAAATCCACTTTCAACTCAGTCCCAATCTCAGGTAAAACCTTTTCCTCTTCTACGATGTCTTTAAACATCGTCTCTCCACAGAGACTGATATCATTGTTGACACTCTAAAAATTAAGTTGAGTCCATTGTTAAAAAATATCCTTTAATAGGTCCAATGTTAGAATATTTTGCTTCATTCTATAATTATAAACTGAGTTTGTGCTTTCTTCTCCTTCAGCTGTGAACTCAATTGTAATCTTATTGGGTTTTTTTAAGTCCAAAGCAAAAGCATTTTCCCATGATAAGGATTCTTAATAATTCCAAAATTTTATTTCAAATTTATCTGGACTTTCTAAAATCAAAATTTTAACCACCCTTTTGCTGTTTATTAAAAAAATGTTAAATTTCTGATTAAAACCTTTTTTTTTTGTTAAGGTTTGAAGAAAACTCACTGCTATCAAAGTTGCAAATCCAAAAATTTCTAATAGCTGAAAAGCAACCAACAAGAAATTTCTTCAAATGATTAAAAAATGAAATATGCAAACTTAGTATGCTTTCAAAGGTGCCAATCATGGTTTAGAAAATGGTTATTCCCTTGTCTCTCAGAGTTCTAAACCCACTGGAGACCATTATTTTGTGGCCTCCTCACAAGAAACAGCTGTCTGGAGCTCTTAAGGGGGATCTCAAGCCCTCTCCTTGTCCAGAGAGGTATTACTGAAAAGCTAGTCCACTTGCTGACTCTTTGTTCTGTCACAGTTGTTGGCTCCACTTTTTGTGATGCTGCCTTAAGCTCACTATTTTTTCCTCCATAAGTCACCACAATGTAAACAGTTTGATTAAAAAAGTTAAGATAAGAATTGCATTTTTAAAGTTGGCTAATACCTATATGAATAAAAACCCAAACACATTTTCACTCCGGTATACTATTTATCTTATCCATCAACTTAGGAGTAGGAAATCTATATCCCTTCAGATGCTGCTGGACTACAACTCCCAGCCCCATTTGCCATTATAAATAATTGATTGGGGCTTCTGGGTGTGTCATTTACTTTTACTACTGATAGCAGGTTTAATAGTTGTCATTTGCATAGTAATTGGTCCATATATACTGGCTGAGGTTAGCATTTGTAATATCTAAATGTTGTAGATCTGTTCTTCTCTCTAGAGTCCTCACATTATTATTTGAACATTAATTTAAATGCTTGTGTGCCCTGGTTTTTCTGATGTTTATTTTTCAATCTTTTGATTTTTTTTTGTTTGAAATCAAATAATTTTTTGATGATCTAAGTATGTTTATGAACAATATGAATCGTACAAAATGCATTTTAATTTCAGTTGATGAAAATACTTGGAGAAAAGGAATTAAATTGTCAAAGCTAGGTTAAGAATAAATACAATATAAATACAAATAGTTGTTGATTTTGGGAACTCTTTCTCTAAAATATTAAAACAGATCCTGGTCATACAAAGAAAACCATTGGAAAAAATGAAGATATTAAACCCAAGTTTAAATCTAAGAAAACTGAAAAAGGAGGTAAAAAAACTGATAAAGCTGGTGTGAAACCTTGGAAAAGTAAGCAACTCTCAGGGAAGGTTTCCAGGAAGCGCAAGCTTCAAGGTGATGCAGAAGGTAAGAATGTGCTTCTAAAAGTTAAATGTGATAATCTAACAACTGCCTTTAGTGGTTCTGCAGTTTTAAAAAGGGTCCTTGGGTAGGAGGGCTATAACGAACCTCTGTTGCTTCCTAACCAGATCACATCAAACTAGATAGACTCATACTTTGATTTAACACTGCCCAGTTCATGCAAGTTTTAGCAGAAGATGCCTCAATTAAAAGTTAGTTGTTCCTTCGAGACCTACTATTGCTGAAATTACAATTAGGACAAAATGAACCAAAATTAGTTCGAGAAGATCTTGGATGAGAACCCAGAGACATAACTTTAAACATTTGGTGCGATATTAATTAGTACAGATGGCATTCACTACATACAGTATTAGCCTCCTCAAAACTACATTTTGTTTTATTTATTTATTTATTTATCATTAGGCTCACAACCTAAAAAGCCCAAGTGGAATGACATCAAGAAGAAAAAGAAAGAGCTGAAACAGAACCGTCAGCTGATTGACAAGGCCAATTATGACACAGTTATTAAAGGAAAACAGATTTGGGAAATTCTACGGCGGTAATCATAATTACTACATTTATATATTCAGTAACTTAACATCTATTTTTGTTTTTCTTCCATGCAGAAATTTACTTCGTTCTTGTGCAGAGAAGACCTTTCTGAACAGTCAAAGATCATCTCTGCAAAATTAAGGGCTTGGTTGATGTTTGAATGTGCTAAATAAAGTAATAATGTTGGCTTTTAGGATGGATGGATGAATGGATGGATAGAAAGATAGATGATAGATAGATAGATAGATAGATAGATAGATAGATAGATAGATAGATAGATAGATAGATAGATGGATGGATGGATGGATGGATGGATGGACGGACGGACGGACGGACGGACGGACGGACGGACGGACGGACGGACGGACGGACGGACGGATGGACGGATGGATGGATGGTTGGTAGGTAGGTAGGTAGGTTGATTGATTGATTGGTAGATTGATTGGTAGATTGATTGGTAGATTGATTGGTAGATTGATTATTATAAAAATCTTGGAGAAGGAGATATTGATGCCCAAAAGGCTCAACTCATAAGTTATTCAGTGATAGCATTGTGTACCTAGTTGACCTAATTAATCCATGTGCTGTTGCAAATACATTTGTCCTGATAGTATTTAATATTACAGGTTTAAGAGTGCTAACAGATAATTAGAACAGTTTAACTGCCAAAATGAAATTAATAAACTATTGGTTTACTCCTGGGTGCAATTGTAGAAAAAACTGTGACAAGGAAAAACGCAAGAAGCTGTTGAGTGATCTTCAGGAGTTACTTCGTGGAAAAATTAAAAATGTAAGAAATATAAAACATGTATATATTTTTAAAGAGAAGCAGTGCAATTCACAAATTGCTGAACAACTGTATGTGTGAATAGTGAAAAAGTTTATGCGAAGATGTGTTACTTCTATCCATAGGGAATGAAGCTGAAATCTGGATGGACTCATTTCCTTTTTTTTTTTTTTTTTGGCACAAACTTGCCATAATTTATTACACTACAGACAGATAACTATTGCTAGCTGCCCAGAGTTTTGATTTTATGATGGGTGGCCATAGAAGTTGAAATAAATACAGATAATCCTGGACTTACAACAGTTCATTTAGTGACTGTTTGAAGTTATAATAGTATAGAAAAAAAGGACTTAAGACTGTTTTTTCACCCTTAAGACTGTGGCAGCATCCCAGCGGTCATATGGTCAAAATTCAGATGCTTGCCAGCTGACTCATATTTTATGACAGTCGCAATGTCCCAGGGTCATGTGATCCCATTTTGTGATCTTCTGCCAAGCAAAGTCAATAGGGAAGCCAGATGCATTTAACAACCTTGTGACTAACTTAAGTGCAGTGATTCACTTAACAACTGTCGTAAAATGAGGCAAATTTCATTTAACTAATGTCTCATTTAGCAGCAGAAATTTTGGGCTCGGTTATGGTCGTAAGTCGAGGACTGCCTGTAAATATCTCCTGAGACTTAGGAGAGAATAAAATGTGTAAGAGGCTAACATACAATGAGGTCATTTAGAAGAGTCACAATTTGCAAGAACCTGCTTGGCATTCCATATCTTGGAGAAGTGAGACTTATTGAAGCAATAGGTTTCAGATTAGTTTACTTCTTTTTTGAAGACCATGCCATTCTTGGTACTCTTAGGCAATTTGTTTTTGGACCATATGTTATTGTATTTCTTTATAGCTCCAGCCAGCTACAATAATAATAATCTTTTTGCATTGTTGCTAAGTGTTTAAAAAGGAGCAAGATCCACCAAATACAATGCTACCTAACTTGACATGCTAAGTTGCTGTCTCCTCAGATGGCGTTTGGTCATGATTCCACACGTGTCATTCAGTGTTACATTCAATTCGGCAATGAAGAACAAAGGCAAGAAGTATTTGAAGAATTAAAAGGTACACTTCCTTAAAGAGTCCGTATTAGCCTCTAGAATAATTGATGGGGTCAATTTCTCACTATGGTTTTCCATCCCACAGAAAGCTTTGCAGAATTAAGTAAGTCCAAGTATTCTAGAAACATTGTGAAGAAACTTCTCATGTATGGGTAAGTATTCAGTGCATCCATATACTCCATTCTTACATAGCCTCATATTTGACTAAAGAGTGACAATGCTTTGTTTTCCTCCTGTTTTGTTTGAATTGGAAAAAATAAAAAATTGGGTTCTGAAACACTTTTCTTTAGAACAATGAGCAGAATATATAAGGATAACTATTCCTATGTCTTTGCTGTACAAAAACTCTCTTAAAAATTACACAAGAGAAGGGCTTTTCTGAACAGGATTATTCAGATTTATTTTAAACCATAAAACAGAATATTAACTGAAAGAGTAGAGAAGTGGGTCTCACTCTGATCAGGTCTTCATTTTTCAAAAAAAAAATAATATGTTAGAATCCCGAAACAGTAAATGTTCAGAAAATGTGCCTAATTAGATATCTAGCAATGAAAAAAACCCTCTTCTATTATTGAAGATACAAGGAACTGAAAGTAATAAGGGAACAAAAATTATTCTGCTGATTTTTGTTTTGTTTTACATTTCCCTTCTAAAACCATGGCAAAAATGCAGGAAATATGTAGCTCTCTTTTATAAATTAAAATTATTGGTTTTTCAAGTTTGTAATAATTGTATGAATTAGTCGTACCTTTACTTTTATAACGGTAATTTCTGGGTAAAGCTTAAGGTTGTGCAAATCCTTGGACAGAGAGTTGGAATACATGGACGCATTTATAAAATAGTTCTTTTTCATTTTTAAAGTACGTCTATTTTCAGATATGCACAGCTGTTCCAAAGCTGCTTTTGGCCGTCTGCTCACATGTGTCCATGTATAGCTCCAAAATTTCCATCCTGTTGTTGTTGAAAGTGTTAAAAGGGGCTTTGCAAAATAGAAATGTAAATGAACTATTTTTTGATTCCACCACATTCCTTCAGAAAGTCACTGTCACTCTTAAAAAATTCGACTGCTCAAAAATAATTTAGTGAGGGGTTCTTTTGCTTTTTTTTCTGATGCCTGCTTAATATCTGGGAAATGCTTTTTGATTTATCTGAATATGAGATTCTTTGCTAAAATAAATCCAGATGGATGAATGATTCAGGGTGCAAAGTATAACATTGACAAAACTGTTTCTTTAGACTGATCACCTTACTGTACTTGCTCTTTTGTTCGAAGTTCCTTATAAATTCAGCTTAATGTGAAAAGCAAAAAGTCCTGCCTAAAATTTGATGTACATGTCATCAGACTCTGAAGAGGTTCCCCAACAGTGGACTTTAAGTCTCTCCCTAAATGTATGGGGGAAAAACAGAAGAAAAAGACCAAACATGTCAGCCTCACTTCTATTATTGTCTCTCTATATAGGATCCCTGTGAACCCTATTTCTGAAATTAACTCTAGGAACCAGGGTTAAGTCGGAAATAATGAAAAAGTAACTCATTCTTGACTTAAAATCCTTGGCTGATTTTCTTTTCTCCCTATTTTCTCTTTGTCAACTGTATTTATTTCTGAACTAGAACAAAGCCACAAATTGCGGAAATAATCAAAAGTTTTAAAGGTGAGGTTAAAAAGATGTTACGGCATGCCGAAGCATCCGCTGTGGTGGAATACGCCTACAACGATAAAGCCATTCTGCAACAACGGAACATGTTGGCAGAGGAGCTTTATGGTAATATATTCAAGATCTATAAGGTGATTATTGGTACACTTTTTTTCTTCAAAAACATTTTGAGCTTTTCTTTGTGTTATCTGACATTTGAAATGACTTTTGAGTTATGAGAGAGAAGGACGGGCAGGCAAGTCAGGAAAAACAAATTAGTTCCAAGAAATCTCTGTGGGGTAGGCAACCTTGGCTCTTTTATGACTCGTGACACAACATGGCTGGCTCAGGAATTCTGAAGTCCACGAGTCATAAAAGAGCCAAGGTTGCCTACCCCTGTTATATTATGCTTGTTTGGGGCATATGTACTATTAGCTTCTCTCATGAACCTTAGATTTTTTTCCCATTGGGTGGAATAGCTCTGAGGCTGCAGGATTTTTTGCCTTCTTTAAAAAACAACAAAACCCAGAGAAATATAAAGTGCAAGGATGCAAAAACCTGTGATCTTTCAAACACTGTTGCATTACAATTGGCAGTTTGGTAGATTAGTTACAGGCGCTAGATTAGAAACTGGGAGACAGTGAGTTCAAACCTTGTCTTTAGCACAAAGCCAAGTTAGTGACTTTGGGGGCAGTCCCTTTCCTTCAGGCTTTGTTGGTGGCAAGCCTCTCCTGAAATGTTTCCATGAAAACTCCCTGCAATCACCAGGAGTCAAGACCAATTTTAAGGAACCCAACAAACCAAAAAAAACAACACTTGGACAGTAAAGATTCCACATCTCCGAATTACCAAACTTGTTTTGTGGCTGTGAAAAAAACCGAGTATCTTTTAATATTTAATTAACCTTTAACTTCATTAAAATAAATGCATTCAAAATAGTAGTTATCCAAACAAATGCCATCAAGGATGACCATTTCAGAAATGTGGAATTTAACCTGTTGTTTGTTCTAAAAGTTGATTTTGGCAACTTTAAAGTTTTCATGTATTTTCATCTCATTGGTATGAAATTTTGGAACCTAATCTGTATTGGCAGAAGAAGTATTTTGTAGAGCATGGGTTATAAATTGTTACAAGTGAGCAGATGGCTAACATTCATACGTAATTTCAGTTAAAAAAGATATAAACTTATAATTGAAATAGTTGTGTCGCACTTCAAACTTTGTTTTAGCTTGAAATGATGCATTCCATTACACACAATAATCTGTTTTATCAGAATTCTTGGCTTTAAGGGAAGAGTGGTAAATATTTTTTAAAATATTAACTACTAAACAGAAAGTACATTAACAGGAAATTTGGGAAATTTCGATAGACATATTCTGTAAAAGGCTATTAGCACTTAATGAGATATTGTTGAAGGTATTACATCTGTGCCATTATGTTTACCATACTCTTCAAGAAAAATATTCTTCAATATATTTTATAACTTTAATAATTTCTTGAGGGACAACCATGTTAATTTTTTTTGCAGCAAGCGTTTTTTTATAGACACTTTTCAGACTTATAGACATTGTGGTATAAGTTTTCATGGATCAAGTAGACTATGATTGCATACCATATATGATCCTCAAGTTTGTTTCACAGAGTCAATTAAGAGTGACTTTGTTCTGTGGTTTGCAGTTAAGTTGGGCCCTCCATTGTAAATATAAGCTTTTCCAGGAGTTCAGTTTCAGGAACCCTTGAACTAAATTTATTTCAAACTAGCTGTACCCGGCCACGCGTTGCTGTGGCTCAGTCTGGTTAAATGGAAAAGAAAGAAAAGAGAAAGCGCACGTTTGTAATATGTTTAATTTCACAATGCTAGTGTGTGTTGCTTTTACGTCCAACAGATGGTGCTGGTTTTCAAAAAAAGCATGTTTTTACCTGTCACAGGTGTGACATCTATATAATATAGGTATATAAAAACATGCGCGTATTCGAATGCAGTGTTGTGTCAAAATTTCAAAGCAATCGGTGAAGAACTTTCGGAGATTTAAGATTTTGAACAAACGAACATTTACATTTTTATTTATATATTAGATGTTATGTCTGGAGTGGTTCCTAGTTATCTTCTCAATCTTGAACCCGCTTTGTTTTGCCAGAGGTCCTGACCTAGAGTCTTTGAATTAATCCAGCAAGTCAGAGTGCCAGATTAAGGCATAGCTGGCTACAATTGAGAATTTTGTTTTATGAATGTTGAAATCTTTTGTTTTCTTATCGTTTGATTCTATACAATTTTTTTTCTCGTTTCAGACCGCAGATCGATCAACTTTGGGTGAAGTGCTAGAAATTCAACCTGAAAAGCGAGAAGCCATTATGGATGAGATGAAGCAGATCCTTACCCCAATGGGTCAAAAGTAAGAACAAATGCCAGGCTGCTTGGATGCTTGACTTGAAAGTCGGTTTTAAGGGATTTTCCTTAAATCCATTTGAAATGATGATTTCTCTACTAATAACAGCAGGATATTTTTTATTACCGTACAGAGATCTAATAATAATACCTGTTAACTTTATTGGATTTTCTCCCATCCCTAGAAACTCCAAATTCTTACACCTACTATGTCTTTCTCCCTCCCCCCCCCAAAAAACCCCCAGATACTCAATTTCTGCTTCCAGCTTGGTTAGAGCCTGCTGAAGCTTTGTCCTCTGAAACTACTGTTTTGATCCAACTGCAAATGAAAATATGTGGCAAATGCCATTCTTTTGTGTTATTGAAAATATTTCACATGAGGTAAATACAGAGTTATTTTTATTTATTTATTTATTTTCTTTTTTCTTTTTCTTTTCCCTTACAGAGAAGCTGTAATAAAGCATTCATTGGTGCATAAAGTTTTTTTGGACTTTTTTACTTATGCTATCCCTAAACAGAGATCTGTAAGTCTTTATTCATTAAACTATTCATTACTTATCTTTTTAAATCTGTTTTCATGTTAAATAGAGTTAAATGTCATACCAGATACTTAGTGTTGTTTTTTTTCTATTTGGGCTTTCCAATAATAGCAGATACTGCAAAATAATCCAGTCCAGCCAAGGATATTCTGATCTGACTCTACGCAACTTTGCTTGCTGAGTCAGGTCTGGCAGCCTCATTGCCCCTCAGAGTGTTCCTTTGCACTTTTTTTCAATGGGATGTATATCTTGTTCTGCTTTCTGGCATAGCTAGTCACTTCGAATTGAAATGTAAGGAAGTCACCTTACATTAAATTGCATAAAGGTTTTTTTCCCCTTGTCATATTTGCATATAAGAAATGAAATTCTTTCTTCGTGCATGTTTTTGTTTATGCAACTTAATTGTTAACGTGCTAAAATGTGATGCAGATCCTAGAACCCTGAAGTTAGGAGTTAACAAATTCCACACCAGATTAAAACTTTCTTTTAGAAACCAGACATTGATTCAAGGTTAGGAACATTCTTTAATGGGTAGAGGAAATAATACAGATTGCCCAATACCTAAACTGATTGTCAGTGTTGTTGTGAGAGAATGCGTCGAAGATTAAATAGGTTTTATTCGTTGGATACAATGATGAGTTCTTAAAACTGTCCCCTAAAACAATGTTCTCTGTGTCTAGGAAATGATCGAAGCCATTAGAGACGCTGTCGTTTACTTGGCACACACCCATGATGGCGCCAGAGTAGCCATGCATTGCTTGTGGCATGGGACTCCCAAGGTATTGTGTGTGAAGGAGCTGGTTTGTGTCTAAAGTCTTGCACTATGGATTGGTGTGAACTGGTTGTCTCACATGCAACGATCAAAAACACAGTGCATTTTGACAATTGTTTCAAATAGAGAAACATCCATGCATTTTATTTGAGTTAGTTTTTAAGAAGCACCAAAAAGGATTAGTTGAGTGGTTAGTTTATGGCAGGGTTAGTCAACCTTGGCTCTTTTATGACTCGTGGACTTCAACTCCCAGAATTCCTGAGCCAGCTAAGCTGGCTCAGGAATTCTGGGAATTGAAGTCCATGAGTCATAAAAGAGCCAAGGTTGACTACCTTTGGTTTATGGGTTGGATACATTCTGCTACCAACTTCAACTTATCCGAAGATATAGATCAATTCACAGTGTATGTGATTACGTATTTTATTTAATGCAGAGTTTCCCAACCTTAACGACTTTTAAGACTGGTGGACTTCAACTCCCAGAACTCCCCAGCCAGCCATGGGCAGCTGAGGAATTCTGGGAGTTGAAGGCCACATGTCTTACAGTTGTTAAAGTTGGGAAACCCTGGTTTAATGGAAGTAAGTTTGTTTTCATATTTCTTTAATATGCAAACATAAAGGAAACCATTAAACATATAACATTAAGAGAAAGTAGGAAAAAACACAAGCTGAAATAAATAAAGGAAAACGCTCATGCTATTTGCTAATTGAACGGTTCTGGGCAGTTTGAAGGAAAGAGCAATTAACTTCCTTACAGTCTTAACCTAAGCTTGCATAAGTGATACACAGACTGACGTAGAGAATAGAATATGGAACATGAAGCCTTATGTGTATTTCACTTCATATAGCGATTTCAGGATTGAAAGACGCAGAGATTAGTTGCTCATTTTACAGTATAAAGATGGTTTCCAAAAACTGCTCTTATGGGTGGCTTTCTATCCCTAATCCAGATGTGGATCCCTAAATATTGAATTTGCTTTATTATGATAATAGTTTTTAAAAGTCAGCTTATTATATTACACGTATTTTAAAGTTTCAAGTTTCTCACTCTCCTTCCATTTCGCACGATTGTTAGGACAGAAAAGTGATTGTAAAAACAATGAAGACGTATGTTGAAAAAATAGCTACAGTGAGTATTTTTAATGTCTCCTATTGTGATCATATAGAGTGCAATCCTAATTCATGCTTACTTAGAAGTAAACTGTTTGTACTCAGTAACGTTTTCTTCATTGTTAGGGTTTCAATCCCACGGTCTCATTTCTGGAAGACTGCTTTACCCCAATACAAATTCAGAAGGAAGTAATAGTGACAATTATGTTTGTAATTATGTTACATATATGTAAATATCACTAATACATATGTTTAAAGAAGAGTTTTAAGAAGTCATTTTAAATGTTGACAAAGGTGAAAGAAATTCCATGCCAAGAAATCTATAGAATTTGTCCAGATATGATACATATTAATGTTTTAAAAATATTAGAATCCAAAAAAGATAAACATGAGCATTTTTACTGAGGAATAGGTCTCACAGAATTCACTGTCTAATTTTAAATAATTGGGCACTGGAATTTAGTTTTATATAAGACACTTGAGAGATTTGATATTTTGGTGGGTTGGATTGTTGTTTTTGACTTTGAAGAAGAATCTTGCTTAAATGTTTTAGCAGACAGGTGTTAAAATCAGAAATAAGATGAATAATCACTTTGGATAATTAGGAGCTAGTGTTCAAGAATTGTTTTGGCTTGTGTCTTATACTAGTATTTTTTGGCTCACGTTTCAGGGTGAATTTTCACATATGGTTTTGCTGGCAGCATTTGACTGCATTGATGATACAAAACTTGTGAAACAATTGATTATATCTGTAAGTAATACGATTTCCAATCTTCATTTTTGATCATTCACCTAGCAGAATGTAGAAAATTCCACTGGTTTTAGACAAAGATTATACACTGCAGGTAGTCTTTGACTTATGACCACAATTGAACCCAAAATTTGTGTTGCTAAGTGAGAAATTTGTTAAGTGAGTTTTCCCCCATTTTACGACCTTTCTTGCCACAGCTGTTAAGTAAATCACTGCAGCTGATAAGTTAGTAACCCGGTTGTTAGGTGAATCTGGCTTTCCCATTGATTTTGCTTGTCAAGAAGGTTGCCAAAGGTGATCATATGACCCCAATGGCCATAAATGTGAACGAGTTGCCAAGCATCTGAATTTTGACCCCGAGACCATGGGGATGCTGCAAAAGTCTTAACTGAAAAACAGTCATAAGTCACTTTTTTCAGTGCTGTTGTAACTTTGAATGGTCACGAAATGAACTGTCGTAAGTCGAGGACTATCTGTATTCAATTTGGTGTTTAAAATGAAAAATGAACTATCCAAGTATTGTTGGGGCGGTTGACTCCTTGGCAACTTAGGTGATGGAGCATCTTTATTTTTTTCATTTATCCATTACTCTTTCTGTTGTGGTAGAAATTCTTAAGCTGTAAACCGACGTACCAGTGAAAGATTACGCATTGGATTAAAACACTGGGGCTGTATAATGTTTTCCTATATATCTTGACATAAAAAGAGATGACTGAAGGCAAACAAAAGAATATGAGACAAATACTTGGGATTTTCTCTCCATAGACTGGGGTGTCCAAGCTTGACCACTTTAAGAATTGTGGACTTCAGCTCCTAGAATTCCCCAGGCAGGGATTTCTGGGAGTTGAAGTCCACAAGTCTTAAAAGTTGTCAAAATTGGAAGCCTTCCATAGACTATTTCCCACCCTCCTTCTCTCATGCCCAGATCCAGGACCAAGATAAAATGAACAACTTCAGTGATCAAATGACCACTTTGGCAGTCAACCTCAGGGAAGGGAATCCTTAGAGCATGTCTCCCATAGTCCTCTGTTGCCTTCATGGAACTTTCATGCCATGATCCTTTCATGCAATGGACGTCCCTCTGCAGTAATAGAATGCAGTGGATGAATTGCTAGCAAATTGTTTTACTTTTTTCCCCCCTATGATGGTTTATTTATTATTGTCAGCCCAACACGGTAGACTATGAAAGCCTGGCCATTTAGGTCAGGACTGCTTTTGTTGTAATAATAATTGTAACAGAATCCTGCAAATCTGAATGTGCTTCTCCCTTTCTCCCTTTATGTTCATATAGCATGGGAGGAGCTTGTCTGAGATGTTTACGCAGACTCATTCCTTGGCCCAAATCTCAAGCCCCTCTTATCTGACTGTAGCTTTGGCTGCAATTCTTCCTCCTGTCCTTCAAAGCCATTCCTTATGCCCTCTATAGTTAGTTATTTGTCTCCCTCTGCAGCTAAACATTTCTACCTTAGCACGTATTAATGTAAAAATTAAAAGGTTATCTTAGCAGATACACTGTTTGTAGGACTGGAAGGAGAAAGGTGTGTGGCTAATAATTCGTTTTAAAGGGCCATCTCAGTCAAAGTGGCAATAAGTTTTGTTTTTTTAGAAGTTTTTTAGATCAGCTCACAGCCACCATGTTGTAGCTTTCTTTTTATAGCTCTGTTGCTATGCACGTCTTGAATATGTATGAGTTTGAAATGGTGTTTAAATTCCTCGCTCAGTCTGTTTGTTAGCTTAGCTATTATCGTATTTGAGCTTTCCAGCCAAAAGTGATATAGACCCTATTGAATTGAGTTCAGCTTCTGGTGACATAACCGTATTATTTTCTTGGCTACAGTACAAATATTGTCTCAGGATGATTGTCGATTTCTTAGCCGATACCCTTGGCAGTTATTGGTGGTCTCTCATCCAAATATTAACCAAATCTGGTCCTACTTAGCTTTCTGTTTTTAGCAGAGTAACCTAGATGCTACCTAGCTAAAATTGAAGCAAATGCTGTCCTGATTCAATAGTGAAATTGATGAGTTTGAATTTTTCACTGATGGAGAAGCTGTGAGATGACAGGTTTTTGAGGCACCAATCAATCCTAATGAAATTAGAGGATAGCAGATTTAAAGATTAGATTGGGTAAACTGAAGAAAGAGAACCGTGATTGAATCTCTTATGACTTTGCCTTCATTTGACTAACATCACATTTCCTTTGCCTCCAAACAGTTGTATAATTGAGTCCAAAAGTTTAGCAATATGTTTGGTATTCCCCAAAGACTTTTTAGTGGTTATTATCATTATATCCCAAAGCAATTACCATAAACGTGAAACTTAAGCTTGCATCCTTTCAGCTTCCCTATGCTTTATCGTCTGATTTGCTACAGCTGAGTGAAGGATCGTTCCTTTATATCGTGATTCTAATTTTGTTCGTCCTGCTTTGGGAATTTGGGACTTTCTTCATTAATAAAGATGCATGTAGCAATAATGGCTATGCAGGTTGGCGCTTGTGCTTATAATAGTAACTGCAGTTTGAAAGGCAGTTTCATATCTTATCTCATTTGGGTGGC
Organism: Protobothrops mucrosquamatus; assembly: GCF_001527695.2. Lineage (NCBI taxonomy): Eukaryota > Metazoa > Chordata > Lepidosauria > Squamata > Viperidae > Protobothrops > Protobothrops mucrosquamatus. The sequence goes on from NW_015388270.1 coordinate 190,292, forward strand.
AAAACTCTAACCCACCTTCCTCCTAACTTTTTCAGATTTTTGTTTAATTTGAGTATATAGACTTCTCTGCTCATTGGTGAATAAAGAATAAATGGAGTAAGCCTACATACTCCTAAGCTAAATGATTTTGATGAATGAAGAGGATGACTAAAATTTGTTGTGTTTGCAAAAGAGCAGTAGGCAAATCTATTTAAGGAGTATGAACAATGCTGTATTTATCTAAAAAAAACCCCTCCTTTTCTCTAAACAATTTGTCTTCAAAATAGTAATGGCCTGCCTAACTTTTATTTTTCAGAAATAGGCACAGTATTTGGCATGCTGTAACGTGAATATTGTGAAAATTACTGAAAACTGGATTTAACGGGCCATAATGTTGTTACATTCATAGAAATGGTCTTATCTTAGTCAACTTATCATAGACAATATGTTATGTTGTCTTAGAGAGCCAGTTTGGTCTAAATCAGTTTGGTTAAGGCAAAAGGCTAGAAGCCAGGAGGCTGTAAGTTCTAGTCCTGCCTCAAGCATAAAAACGGCTGGATGACTTTGAGCCAGTCCCTCACTCTCTCAGCCCACAACATCAGGCTTAGGTGACAAGGCAGTCAATCAATTCCTGTCACAGCCAATGGATCAACACTAGGTTGACCCCCCCCCAAAAAACCCAGACTCTACACTGTAGGAAAACCACTAGGAAGGAGAAAAATCATCCACAATATATTTCCTTACTAGAACTATGAGGGAAAAGTTGCCATTTTGAATGAAAAGGTTGCATTATCTTCATGTTAAATGAAATTAAATTTGACTGTTAGATAAACTGCCATCTTGTTTTCATATCTCCTTTAATCCTGTGATGTGTAATAGTTTTAGTAATACTATCTAGGTAAAGTTTTGGAACATCTGAGTTGAGCTTAAAATTCCAGCAAGCTGGATTGATCAGTATGGTTGTACAAAGGAGATGAAAAAAATGGAGGAATTAACAATTGGTAATATTTTGGACCACTACTGAAATCATGTCATAGAGAAAACGTCTTACGTTAGGCTTTGCACTTCTGATGTATTCATTTCTTACTGATGAGCCAGGTTTGTAAACAGCAAAATGAAACAACATTGCCCTTTAATACTTATCTAAAAGCTTTATACTACTTATACCTTCAGGGTTGCTAAAGATGGCTTTCAAAACGAAAAAGAAAAAAGCGTAGTGGGAGGGGGGGAATGCATGGCAGTATAAGAAAAAGAAAATGCAAGGAATGGTGATGATATTATTCCCATCTATACATATGGCTAGTCAGTTCCTGTCCGTGATTTGGAGCAAGGTCTGTGCATTAGTATAATGTCTTATTTAGTCATAGGTAAGATTTGAATAAGGATAAAAGAACTGGCTTCCTTCCAAAAAAACAAGCTGAAATTGGAAAAAGAAATGTTACTAACGGAATTTTTTGTCTTTTCCCCAACACTTAGGAATTGAATGGTAATTTAGCCACTGTTATAAACAACAAATATGGAAGGAAAGTCCTGCTGTATTTATTGAGTCCACGGGACCCAACATATTTTTCCCCGGCAATAATCAAAATCCTGCAACAGGGTGATGGAAATGCTCATAGGTACTTGTTTACAATTTCTTGAAGTTTCTGCATTTTTCCCCCTATCTGGTTATGTCTGAACATGTGCTGTTTTTCACTTGTCCAAATCCCCGTGGATTGAATTATGGTTATACAGCTGCCTGAGGCTGTGCAAAGTGGAATTTGACCTGTATTTTTGTTTTACATAAATGACCTCAAAAGGTGGAATAGCAAGATAGATTTATTTTTTTTTAAAAAGTGTAAGGTAACATTTTAGTAGGAAATATTGGATTTAGCATTGGGTAATTTTCTATGAATTTCGGTCACATTTGCTTTTAGTGGATTTGGTAAAATAATAGTTTATTGCCATGTGAGTCAAGTGACAAATAAGAGCAGCAGGTGTTTATTTCAACACTGGCAGAATAATGCATGTTATGTTTACCCACAGCTGATTATGATACAGACTAGATTTGTTTCTCGGTATTCATTTCAATAGTCTTACATTTTATCTGTTTTTATCTGGTTAACTGTATCTTGCCTTTATATATAATTTTTTTTGGGGGGGGGGGGGAAATCACAAGGATACAGAATCTGACCTATTTGAGGCTAAGTGATGCTATTGAATCCAGGGGATATTCTGCAAAATTTGTGGATGGATGTCAACCTTTAGTAATGTGCCAGTGTCGGAGACCTCATTGAAGGAATACTTGAAGAACGCAAATGAATTTTTCTCAAGGTCCTTTCACTGATAGAAGATAGACCAAGAGTTAGGCATGCTCACCATTTAATTTGCACGATTGGATATTATGAGCAACAGGGGAGCCAGAGGTTTATTATACATTGTTGTGAAGACACTAAAGCAGGGGTGTTAAACTGCCGGCCTGCGGGCTAGACGCATCATCCGGAAGCCACACCCACCCCATTGCCGGCAATGGCAAAACCGTCCCGATACATTGCGCAACGTCATGTGACGTCGCGAATTTGACATGTCTGCACTAAAGATACAGTGATGGGCTGATATCAGTAGTACAAGGTTGAAATGAGCAGTCCTTGTTGCTCTCTGAGCTTGGTTGTTTTCTTGCAGATGTTTCATTACCCCAACTATGTAACGTCATCAGTGCTAGTAGGGACTGAGGTTTCCTCTCATTTTATATTCTAGTGGCTTGCCCTGTCAGTGTAGGTGGGAGTGGTCTTGATGGTTTCTTGGCAATGAAACATCTGCAAGAAAACAACCAAGCTCAGAGAGCACTAGGGACCCCTGATGATGATGATGATGATGATGATGATGATAATAATAATAATAATAATAATAATAATAATAATAATAATAATAATAATAATAATAATAAAAAAGTTGGAAGGGACCTTGGAGGTCATCTAGTCCAACCCCCTGCTCAGGCAGGAAACCCTATACCATTTCAGACAAAGGGCTCTCCAATCTCTTCTTTAAAACTTCCAGTGTTGGAGCATTCACCGCTTCTGGAGGCAGGTTGTTCCACTGGTTAATTGTTCTAACTGTCAGGAAGTTTCTCCTTAGTTCTAGGTTGCTTCTCTCTTTGGTTAGTTTCCATCCATTGCTCCTTTCCTGCCTTCAGGCGCCTTGGAAAATAGCTTGACTCCCTCTTCTTTGTGGCAGCCCCTGAGATATTGGAACACTGCTATCATGATACCAACAGTTTATCAAAGTGGCATGTGGTTTCTGAAAAAGTGGCAAATAAAAAAGACTTTGAGGCATTCCGGTCAATTTTTTTAAAGTTTTATTATTGTCTTCCATTTCCAGGGCATTTTATTTTTGTTGTTGTCATTTGTTTATTATTCGTGTGTGTGTGTGTGTGTGTGGGTGTTCTATTTGTGTAATAAAACTTTGTACAAAATTAAATTAGATTTCAGGCAATAGTTATTGGATCATCTTTGAGGCAGCATATTTTACTTGAAACATCCCACAAAACTCCGCAAGTACGAACAAGTGAATGTTCAGGCTACAGACCAAAATACTACAGGGAGAAGCAAACAGTTACCTTCCTCCCTAACATAAATATACTAACCGCTGACAGTTTTGACTGATATCACCCCATTGATAATTAAATGGCACCTCAAAATACACCTCCTGCTAGTTGTGTAAAAATAGTGCCGCTCTGCAGGCCATAGGCCCAGCAGCCATGAGAGTCACACCACCGTCTGTCTGTTTTGATGATCTTCCCAGTGACACTAATTGCAGCAGCCATGCACATCACTTTCTTGCTGACCAGTCTTGGTTTTTAAAAATTAAACAGTCAAAAAAATGAAGCCTGAACTGAGGATTGCAACCTTGCGGCTGTTAATGAGACTTGCCTCTGGCCCGAAGCTGAATTCTCCATTCCAGCAATTTCTTATTAAAAATATGCTTCGTAAACGCTTTACTGATTTAGGTAGAAACAACTGATTCTAGTGCAGTGGTTCTCAACCTGTGGGTCGGGACCCCATTTGGGGTCGATCGACCATTTCACGGGGGTCGCCAAGCAAGGCTGTCCGCCATTTTTTTTGTCCGCCATTTTTCCCCCCTTTTCCGGCGGGTGCCTTACCTCCCTTAGGCTGGGCCAGCTGGTGGTCGGCCTGCTCCGTCTCTGCCGCTTGCCAGCTACGCCTCGGCCGGCGCAGGGGCGGAACCACGCATGCGCGGCGCTCCCGGGCAGGGAAAGTCCTCGACTTACGACCGGTTGGGTAGTCCTCGACTTACGACCGGTTGGGTAGTCCTCGACTTACGACCGGTTTAGTCCTCAACTTACGACCGGTTTAGTCCTCGACTTATGACCGGTTGGGGTCGCGGCATTAAAAAGGTTGAGAACCACTGTTCTAGTGCATAGAGCGCACGATCATAGGTGATCTCTAGGGCTCTGATGGAGCGTCAATCAAAACTTTTCCTCTATTGGAAGAATATGAGAATAACCTGCTGTTGAATTTGGATTTTTTTTTTTTATTTGGGCATCAGAATTTTGTACAATTCCCGCTTTTCTTTCTTGAGCAAACGTTCTTATATCTGTTGGTCTTTATTCCACCAGTAAAAAGGATGCAGATGTTCGGCATCATGAGCTTCTGGAAGCCGTTTCCCCTCCCTTATTACAGCACCTCAGCGCACACACTGAAGAAATGGTGATGGACAAAGCTGCATTCATTGCGGTGACGGGCATCCTCAAGGCTGCTGTCGGCGATGTCCAGCCAGCGATGAAAGCCATCGCGAGTCTTGCTGCGAGAGAGATGATTCCGGGGGGAGAAGATGGAGAGGTAAGATAGACCCAAAGCAAACGGTAATGAGTAGCCCCAAAGTAGCAGATTTCTCTTTCATTGTTGTCCAGTCCATTTCTCTGAGGTAATAGTGATTATCTTCTAGGGCAGGAGTGTCCAACTTTGGCAATTTTAAGACTTGTATAGACTTCAGCTCCCAGAATTCCCCAGTCAGCATGTGGTATTTTGGAGTCATGGAGATGTTAGATTGTCAGGGGTATCCAACCTGATCTGGGGAAAGAATTTAGGCTCCATCTAAAATCAGAAGACTGAACTGATAACTGAACTGAACTCTAAACTTTAAGAACTTGCATAAAGGAAACATGTCTTTTCCTGGTCTCAGAGCCATTGGACAGGCTCAGGAAATTGATGTTAAGGAGGCATTAAGAAGGTAGCAACAGTGTGTAATCATCTAATATTGCCACATCCGTAACTCAAATCACCCACATTCTTGAATCTGCATAGCTATCATGAGAGTCTATAAAGAAGCATGGCTTTTCTAATGAGCCATCAACATGCTGTACAAAGTGTCTGCACCGAACCAAAGCACCTTTGTTTGTGGCATTGGCTGTGTTCAGATATTTGCCTAGCTACATGAAGATCAGGACTTGATTAAGGACAGGGCTATGCTTGGTACTCTGCCTCCTCTGCTTTTCCACCAAACACACACACTCTGTTGGAACATAGAATAACAAGATTGGAAGGGAGCTTGGAGGTTTTCTAGTCCAAGCTCCTGCTCAAGCAGGAGACCTTATAGCAGGGGTGTCAAACTGCCGGCCCGTGGGCCGGATGCATCATAGCCAAACCGCGCTCATCCCATTGCCGGCAATGGCAAAAAAGTCACACTACGTCGCGACACATCACGTAACGTTGCGAGTTTGACACCCCTGCCTTATAGCACTTCGGACAGGTGGTTGTCCAATCTGTTCTTGAAAACCTCCAGCGAAGGAGCACCCACAGCTCCTGAAGCTGTTCTACTGATTAATTCTTCTCACTGTCAGGAAGTTCTAAGTTGGATCTTAGTTCTAAGTTGGATCTCTCTTTAATAAGTTCTCATCCTTGCTTCTTGTCCTGCCCTCAGCTGCTTTGGAGAACAGGTCTAACCTCTCTTCTCTGTGAGACAGCCCCTCAAGTCCTGGAAGACTGCTATCAGGCCGCCTCTAGTCTTTTTTGTTAGATTAGAGTTCCCTCAATCATTCATCGTTTTCCCACACATTCAGGCAGAAAGTCTAAAGCAGAGCTAAAATAGAAGTATACCTTCTCTATGATCCTAAATGCAGCTATGTGAGAGTTGTGTATGATTGGGGGGGAGTGGGAGGGCTATATTTCTGTTCAGACCTGCCTGGTTTCCTTGAGATTTCTGTGCTCAACACAAAGAGCAGGGCAGACGTGATGCGGAAAGAAGGTCAGTAAGTAGTGGGAGGACAAGCTAGGGTTCAAGAAAGTGCCCTAACTGGAATGAAATTAGAAGCATTTTACAAAAGTTGCCCAGCTTGTGCCTTTAGGAATGATGAAAGTGGTAGAACATAATTGAAAATAGTATTTGAGACTGAAGAATAATTTGTTTTTCAAATAGAAATAAATATCTAATCTGAGTGACAACCAAGATTGTTTAAAATGTATACTGCTTGGCTGTTCCTTCACTGATTACTTAATGGGGCCAGTTAAGGGATGCTTCTTACATGCTATACAGCCTGACCCTACTTTTAAAAAGCTGCACATATGAAGACATTGAAGAGTGAGCCCAGGGAGAGATCCTAACATGTTCATGCTTTATTTTAAAGCTTCACATTGCCGAACATCCAGCAGGCCATTTAGTGCTTAAGTGGCTAATACAACAAGATGAGAAGATGAGAGAGTCTGGCAGAGAAGGTACGTTGGCATATCAGAGGTAAAATTAATTAATAGACCTTCAATCAGTGGAGGGTTGGGCAAGATAACTAGGTCCTGAATTGCATTTTGGGTGCCTTTCTTAATTAAAAAAAAAAACCTTACTCTTGAGTGATGTGGCTTGAAGGACAGGGAGAATTGCTCATATTAAGAATGGAAAAGTACTTCTAAAAAGGAAGGGCAAGTTCTTGCAAGGCGATTCAAAGGAAAAGTTTCTTTTTCCTTGGATTCAAATGTGTGTGTGTGTGTGTGTGTGTGTGAGTGTGTGAATAACATAGAAAATTAGATTGAAACCACATGTGCTCTGGTAATCTAATCAGTATCTCCTTAAAGTGAAGGCAGATGTATTGATTCTATCTTAGTATTAATTAATAACTGATGTGATGTCATGATAAATGTATAATACCTACTTTGGATTCTCCCAAACAGACTGTTTTGCAAGAATCCTGATCGAACAGGTGGGAATTGACCTTCTAAAGACCTGGGTGGATGTGAATCGTGGTGCAATTATTCTGTGCCGGTATGTAGAAGGTTTCTAAGGTTATTCAACATCTATGAGGGTTTGTTTTTTTTAGGCAGCGACCTGGTTGTTTAATATTAAAAGTTTATAAAGTCAATTGTATTTTAATAAGTGCCTTTCCTGCCACTAAGTAGACAGCAGCTGAGTTAACTTGCTGAATCACTTTCAAAGATTCATTACTTTGCTTTCATCTTTGTTATTTTTTTTTAAAGTGCAAGGGAAATCAGCTGTAGCTTTGCTACAATTTTTTTCTTCTTCAAAATTTCCATCTGCTGTTGATTGTCTCCTCCCATTGGACTGTCTTTCTTTGAAGGTAATAATTTGGCTGTCCTGGAGTTTATGCTGTCTGGAGGCTTTGCTGTCACAGCCTTCAGAAATACCACACTCTTTCTTTATAATGTGGTAATTCCACTTATTCCAGTGAGGCAGCCTACAAAGATTGGTCACTCAGTAATGTGAATAATACGGATATTATTGGTCCTGTTATACAGGTAGTCCTCAGCTTATGACCACAGTTGAGCCCAAAATTTCCATTGTTAAGTGAGACATTTGTTAAGTGAGTTTTGCCCCATTTTATGACCTTTCTTGTCACAGTTAAGTGAATCACCAAAGTTGTTAAGTTAGTAGCCCGGTTATTAAGTGAATCTGACTTCCCCATTGGTTTTGCTTGTCAGAAGGTTGCAAAAAGTGATCACATGACCCTGGGACACTGCAACCGTCGTAAGTATGAGTCAGATGCCAAGCTTCTGAATTTTGATCACATGACCATGGGGATGCTGCAAAGGTCTTAACTGTGAAAAATGGTCATGTCACTTTTTTCAGTGCTGTTGTAACTTTGAATGGTCACTAAATGAACTGCTGTAAATGGAGGACTACTTCTATACAGTACATATTGCAAATGAGCTTGAAGCTTGTGCTCTTATACCAAACAGTTTTCTTGCACTTATTTATATAACCTCAAGCAAACTGAGAACACAACAGCTCTGTTTCCGAATAAATCGATATGGTATTAAACAAAGTATTTTCAGCAAGAAGTAAATATTGTGCTAAATTTTACGTAGTCGACCCATACTTGGATTTTATGGAAAATTGAACATAAATAATTAGCATTCAGGGACGAAAACATCTAATTTATAAGAAGAGATAAACTTAGTGACTACTATAAAGGTTCAATTCAAAATTAAAGACAGGACATTCAAAAGAGTCCTTAATCATTACTACTCTAGTGAATAACAGTCTGCTCCGTTAAATTAAAACTGATGGATCTATTCAAACAATCACTAGAAATAATAGATCAATTGAATCAACTGAATCATATCCAAAATATCTCCTGATACCAAGTTAGGTTTGTTAGTATTTTCCTGATGCCTGTTGACAAAGAATAAGTGTCCCTTTGGGAGTAGAGGTGCATTCAGTGAAAGCAAACTAAAATGAGAACAGAAAATAATATGGTTGCAGGATAGCTGAACCTCAAAGCCTAAACATAAGAGGAACAGTTCTGTTTATCGGTTTGCTGAGGAGGTGATAATCTTCCCTTGTTCAAGGTTACTGCAGGGGAGAAAATGAGAAAGGCTTATAATTATGTTCCAGGATTCTAATCAAGGCTACTGAAATAATAATCTGTGTGAGGGGAAAATAAAAGGTAAAGATACCCTCAAGCTTGACTCCTGGTGATCAGGAGTTTCTTCAGAGTGTTACAGAAGTATTTACCACGGTCTTCCTGTGGACTTTTCTTCTGGCGTGCCCTTGAGTTCCCAGGTGGTGCCCTGTCCAAACATCCAGGGGAAACGTAGAAATGTGCAAATGTTTATTTAGTTCAAGATTGGCCTTTCCAACACGGTTAAGACCATTCCCGAAATGTTCTGAACTTGAGAAGATAATCAAGATTGCTTTATCGTTGCATTCCTCACACCAGTAATCCCTCATGAAAGGTTACTGTTTCCTTGCTTCTGTTAACAGAAATGTTGATGAGGATCACCGAAAAGCAAGAGATAACTTACTTTGTTTCACTAATCTGAATTTGGGTGGGTGGGAAGAACACGAAGTTCTAGCTGTTTCCCCTACCTGAGGGGTCTGTAGGTTCACCCAAAATGCCTGTCAGTCTGATGTCTATCCCTCCCCCCCCCCAAAAAAAAAATGTATTGCCTCTCCTAACAAAGCTCAATCAGCACTGCACACATATCTGTTAAAAATAATGGGGTTCCTTCTTCATTATCCCATTCTTTTTTCTTTTCTTTTTTTAATTTTCTAGTGTTTCTGATACAGATCAGAAAAATGTTGCTATTTATATGGATCATGTTTAAATCAAACTTCCATTTGACAGGCTTATCATTGTGAATTTCTACTGTTTCAGCCATTGCCTTTTTGAAATAGAGCTGTGGGGATTTTTCCTTGTACCTTACAACAGAACCCTTACATTTGACAAGAATCCTTAATTCTTTGTTAAAACACATGATCTCACACACAGCTGCTAGATAAAGATGTGTGGGGAATTGCTTCACTGCATGTGGCAAAGTTTTCCATTTGAGAAATCTGGTTGAGCAGAGATAACCCTGATTGTTTCTGCTTGAATTCTAGAAATGAAGAACTGTGGCTTTTTAAAAGAAGTCTTCTCTCCCAAAGGTGGTTGATGACACTGCTAGTACTGAGTTTTAGTTTTTTTCCATTATTTTAATAAAATTCAGTCAATCTGCCGCTACCACATCTTAAGTAGTTATATTTTTGACATCCCGTCAGGAAACGAATCTTAATTCATGGACGAGCTAGAGCAGTGGTTCTCAACCTGTGGGTCGGGACCCCATTTGGGGTCGATCGACCATTTCACGGGGGTCGCCAAGCAAGGCTGTCCACCATTTTTTTTGTCCACCATTTTTTCCCCTTTTCCGGCGGATGCCTTACCTCCCTTGGGCTGGGCCAGCTGGTGGTCGGCCTGCTCCGTCTCTGCCACTTGCCAGCTACACCTCGGCCGGCGCAGGGGGCGGAACCACGCATGCGCGGCGCTCCCGGGCAGGGAAAGTCCTTGACTTACGACCGGTTGGGTAGTCCTCGACTTATGACCGGTTTAGTCCTCGACTTACGACCGGTTTAGTCCTCGACTTACGAACGGTTTAGTTCTCGACTTACGACCGGTTGGGGTCATGGCATTAAAAAGGTTGAGAACCACTGAGCTAGAGAGAGTTAAAACAGCCACGGCCAGTTAACTCAACTGGCTGTGATTTTAATTAGAAGGATCCAGAATTCAGGCAAAGATGCTTTAGATCAGGGGTAGGCAACCTCGGCTCTTTTATGACTCATGGACTTCAACTCTCAGAATTCCTGAGTCAGCATAGCTATGCTGACTCAGGAATTCTGGGAGTTGAAGTCCATGAGTCATAAAAGAGCTGAGGTTGCCTACCCCTGTTTTAGATCAAACTTGAGGACCATTCCCTCCCTAAAAGAGTCATATCCAACCTCCTGAATTTTCATGAGTCTGTGCAGCAGCAATTGTGTGACTGCCAGAAAAGGAAGTGGCTCCTTTGGGAGATGTCCTCCTAAATCTTTAGTCATGGTCTGCTTCAGAACTACTGCAGATCTCTATATTTGATGCAACAACTCATCCGATGTCTTAACTCGTCCAATATCTAAGCAGATGCAGAATATTCGTATCTTGCTCTAACGTTGCATGAGAATTTGAGAAGGGAACGTGTATAATCAGCTTAAATTTCTGCTCTGAGGTTTTGGTAATCTCGGTGGCTGTTTACACCGATGCTTGTCCTTCCCTGAAATAGTAACAAGCCTATAAAATCAAAACAATTTACATAATCTCTTCAAATATGTAATGCTAGGTCATAGCGCTTGCTCTTAGATAAGACATAACTATTTTGGATCATACTGAAAAACAGATTTTTTTTTCACCCAGGCTACTTTAATTCTTTCCTTCTCTTTGTTTGGCAGAATCATATTTGTTTGTTTTTTAAAAAACACAAGGTTGGATATGACAATTTAAACGGAAAGTTATGATAAAAATTGCAGAAGATTTTTACAGGCCACCATTGATACTTTCATACTGAAAAATCTTTCAAACAAGCCCGCTTAGTTTCTCTGGAAAAGTAATGAAAGTTTTTTTCCCCCATGCATCCCATTATTAATAATGATGTGAATACTGATTTATTCTTATAAATGTCTAGTATTATATAAACAATAATATTCAATATGAAGACCCGGGTGGCAGCTTGTTCGCTGAATTATGTATTTACTGTAGTTATCCACACCCTGTCCCCTTTATCCCGATTTTCCTGTACCCGCACTGACCCCACTTTTTCCCTACCCATATGAAATCTAATAAAATATATTTAAATAATAATAATAATGATGATGATGATGATGATGATGATGATGATGATGATGATGTGAATTTGCACATATACAATCCAAATCCAGTTCCCCCTTGCCTCTTTTTAAATGTGTTTTTAAAAAGCAAAAATTAGAATGAATCAGTGTTTATATCTGAGCATGAGATGGAAGTAGCATTGGTTACTCTCACTGATGACGTATGATAAAGCTTGGATGTGGGAAGCACATAGTTTTAATCAATCTTTCAATGACCTTTGGTATCTCTGACCATGGTATCTTTCTGGACTATTGGCAATAGTTGACACTTGGGGAAACCATTAAACTTAATTGAAAGTACATTCAGAACATACAAAGACTCTCTGTTCTGACAATTTGAACATTTAAACTGAATTATTATCACCTACTTTCTACGAGATAGTGTCCCCAAGTTTTCCTTAACAAGTAGAATTATTCAATCGTATGCTGGTCTGTCTGTCGTGTATTAATTCAGTTCATAATAAACATTCATTTTTAAAGGATACTGTTTAGAACATATTTTAAACGTTCTTTTTCTTCCTCTTAAAGTCTTCTTCAGAGCTCTGATCAAGAAGTTGCAACACAAGTCAAAGATGGACTAAAGAGTGTTATTCCAAAGTTAAAAAGGACTGAAGACTGTACAGCAGCAGCAAAGGCATTGCTGGAGAAATTATTATCCTAATTTAATAATTATTCAGTTTCTCTATGACAACTATATGCTTTCTTTTTAAAAAAAAAATGTAAATGGAAAGGATTTTGGATAGTTAACTTTAAAAAAAATTACACAATTTAATTTGTGAATAAATTCTTATACCTTTTTCAACGTTTGCCTCTTGAATGCTACTCAAATTACCTTTCTGTGTCTAACCTTCCATTGTTTAAATGGAGTCAATGTGGCATCTTGGCTGAGGTATTAAGTGAGGAGTAGAGAGACCCAGGTACTAGTCCTCTCTCAGTCCTGGGGGCTTCCTGGGTGATTTGGAACCAGGCATCCTCTCTCAGCCTAACCTACTTCACTGGAGTTATTGATCAGGGTGGGCGGAACAACATGTACAAAAAGCAGTATTGGTCTAGTGGTTAAGGCACCAGGCCAGAAACCAGGAGACCGTGAATTCTAGTCCAGCATTAGGCCTGAAAATCAGCTGAGTGACTTTGGGCTAGTCCAGGAGTAGGCAACCTTGGCTCTTTTATGACTCGTGGACTTCAACTCCCAGAATTCCTGAGCCAGCATAGCTGGCTCAGGAATTCTGGGAGTTGAAGTCCACGAGTCATAAAAGAGCCAAGGTTGCCTACCCCTGAGCTAGTCACTCTTAGCCCAACCCACCTCACAGGGTTGTTGTGGGGAAAATAGGGAGAAGCAGGATTATTAGGTATGTTCACCGCCTTGAGTTAAATTGATAAAAAAAATAAAGGGAAATAAATGGAGATATTTATTTATTTATAAAATTTATTGGTTGCCCATCTGGGCAGCTTACAGTCATAAAAATCTATCTATATATACTGCTCACAAAAATAAAGGGAACGCAAACTCCTTCAGTTCCATGTTAAAATGTTCCCTTTATTTTTGTGAGCAGTATACATTAAAACATAAATAAGGTAAAACCAGCCATTAAAATCTTAAGATCTAATTAGATGTGGGGAGGGCAGGGGCAGAGTTGGTGAGGTGGGATCTGTTGTTACTCGATTAACCACCTTCAGTGTGCTGGCCCCAAGCCAACTGGCAGATAAATCTTAATAAATGGCTATATATACAATCTAGGTGACTCTTGTTCCTGTCTCCTTTGATCTCTGATGCCACGGTCGACTTGCTTTTTCACCTTCATTTAACGAGCTGTGTATCTTAGTAGTAGTCGAAGTGGAAAAAAGACAAGCAGAGGAGAAAAGTAGCTTTTACTTCTTCCATTTTGAAAAGATGTAGCTCAGCTACTGCAGTGGGGGGGGGGGGAACTAGTTTAGGCAATATCAAGGAATACAACACATGCGCCCATTATTTAAAGTTAAAGTCAAGCAATGGTGTAACTCACAAAGCAAACACCAGCAGCAAGTACATTAGTCTGCCATCAGTCAGGGCTATCCATGGCGCTGGTCCAGCCAATCCCGCTTTTTGCCTGAAGATAAGCATGCACAATAGCGGAGATGAAACGCACTGCGTTGGATTAAGGAGAGCTTGGCATAGGGTTTGCAATTGATCACCCTCTGTTCTGCAATGCGCTAAGTGCCCAGCCTCACAAAAGTTGGGGTTTGTCACTACCCTTTTTAAAAAAAAGCATTGAGAGCAACTGCAGACTCCTATAAGCACCCTTCTTGTAAAGACAGTAAATATTTAAACCTAGACTGTGTTCGATATTTCACACTCCAGGTGTATAAAGCCTGATGAGTGAACTTTTTGATAAATTCAGTTTATTGAATTTACCTATTATTACCTATCCACCTATTGTTTTAATTATTTAAAAAAATTATATAGTTACGCATTTTAATCAAATATCTTCAGGCAGCTAACAAAGCCAGTGCATAAAATAATGTAAAAGCCACAAAGCAACTCATAATTAAAAATGCAAGTCCTCTTTAACCATCTCACTGCACAAGACAGACGCACAAAGGACTCCACTAACATCGGAGCCCTGGTGCTCCTGAAGACTAAAGGACGGGGTCTCCTCGGAAGGCGGGAGTTTCAAAGGGCAGGTCCTGCGTCAGAGGCTGCATGTCACCTAGATGGCCTCTAGATGGCCTTGTTTTACAAAAGGTCCTTCGCACAGATCTGATGGGAGAGCAGAAATGGGTACTTCTTACTCTGAGTCACTGGTTTTACTGGATTTGCTATTTTCTGATGGAATAAGATCATGCTTAGCGAAGGGGTCCTCCAAACCAGTGTGATAATTTGAGATGCTATTTTTTTTGTGTGTGAAAGTGACCTAATTTATGTTATAATTAATTGACTTAGCAATGCAACACATGTCCATGTGCTGGTTCTCTTTGAAAATCCCATTTTCAACTGCTGACTTTAGATACGCTTCAAGATTGCCAGATCTTTGCCAAGATTCCCACAGGCTTGGGAGCACAACTCTGCACCCAGTGCAAGCTTTCTCAGCTTTTGCTGGTTAGGATTTAATTACATCTTAATTAATTGCTCCTTAATGAGCAGAGGCTGAAATCTGTTAGACCCCTGTTTAAATCTAGTTCTGTAAATTAATTGACAGTGCAACTATCTCTATAGTTTTCTTGGATGTCTCAAGAAAACCTCTTCTGTATAATGGAAGTTCTTTCATATAACGATTACATTTATACGCTGTTCCCATACAAGTTCCATTTTGTTAGCTAAGTGGGATACTGTTTTCTAAGTCATTTTTTAAATAGTCCAGTAGAGTAACTAACAACAATCTCAAGAATAAAATACGACAAAGCAAAACATGAGTCTTTCATATATTAATTTCCAGGAATGCTTTTGGATCTCCAAGCATTGCACTCAGAGAATAGAGAGCATTCTCTGCCAAATAGGGATTTTAGGACTTGCCACACCTGATATGACAACCATTTTGGGACCTGGCAACCATCTCCTGGCAACCATTTTAGGAGCAAGCTCACCTGATGCTTTCAGCCTCTCCCCTGTCTAAAAAGATTGCCAAGACCCAGTCATGGTAAGGAGAGGAGCAGCAAATGATTTTCATCTTTTCCTGTTAAAATAATTTGCCATCCTAGATTGACTAGAAAGATACGGGGAAAGGAGAGAGAGAAAGAGAGAGAATACACACCAGTGATGTTTGGCCATTTGCATTGACACAACAGACTCTTGAGTTGTAAGTAAGCAAATATGCTGGCTAATCTTGTCCTAAAGGTTACACAGCCAAAAGAGCTAGGACAAATAAACCAACTGTCTGCCTGGGTAACACAATGCTGACTAAACCATAGTCCTAAGCTTCATTGGCCTGGATAAGTCTTAAAGAATAATCTCAACTGGGTTAATTGGCAGGAACACAATCATTCGCATTCAGAGCACCTGCAACTGCTTAGTAAAAGTGCTTACAGTTCTCCTACTAGGATTGGCTCTTGGGATATGAAATACATGTTGGCTTACTATTGGCTTATGNTCTTCATTTATAACACGATTTAAAATGCATCAGCTGGGTATGAACCTAAAATACCTTTTAACTTGTATTTATTAATCGTAAGTCCCTGCTTTTGTAGATTAAATATTCTTCTCTATTTGAATCACTGATGATATTTCCAAGTTAAGTTTTAATTTCTGTCCTGTAAGTTTTCTCAGGAATTAGTAATGATGAGATCACTGTAACAGCCTGCTCCGTTAAATTAAAACTGATGGATCTATTCAAACAATCACTAGAAATAATAGATCAATTGAATCAACTGAATCATATCCAAAATATCTCCTGATACCAAGTTAGGTTTGTTACTATTTTCCTGATGCCTGTTGACAAAGAATAAGTGTCCCTTTGGGAGTAGAGGTGCATTCAGTGAAAGCAAACTAAAATGAGAACAGAAAATAATATGGTTGCAGGATAGCTGAACCTCAAAGCCTAAACATAAGAGGAACAGTTCTGTTTATCGGTTTGCTGAGGAGGTGATAATCTTCCCTTGTTCAAGGTTACTGCAGGGGAGAAAATGAGAAAGGCTTATAATTATGTTCCAGGATTCTAATCAAGGCTACTGAAATAATAATCTGTGTGAGGGGAAAATAATCTGTGTGAGGGGAAAATAAAAGGTAAAGATATCCTCAAGCTTGACTCCTGGTGATCAGGAGTTTCTTCAGAGTGTTACAGAAGTATTCCTGTGGACTTTTCTTCTGGCGTGCCCTTGAGTTCCCAAGTGGTGCCCTGTCCAAACATCCAGGGGAAACGTAGAAATGTGCAAATGTTTATTTAGTTCGAGATTGGCCTTTCCAACACGGTTAAGACCATTCCCGAAATGTTCTGAACTTGAGAAGATAATCAAGATTGCTTTATCGTTGCATTCCTCACACCAGTAATCCCTCATGAAAGGTTACTGTTTCCTTGCTTCTGTTAACAGAAATGTTGATCAGCATCACCAAAAAGCAAGAGATAACTTACTTTGTTTCACTAATCTGAATTTGGGTGGGTGGGAAGAACAGGAAGTTCTAGCTGTTTCCCCTACCTGAGGGGTCTGTAGGTTCACCCAAAGTGCCTGTCAGTCTGATGTCTATCCCTCCCCCCCCAAAAAATGTATTGCCTCTCCTAACCAAGCTCAATCAGCACTGCACACATATCTGTTAAAAATAATTGGGTTCCTTCTTCATTATCCCATTCTTTTTTTTTAAATTTTCTAGTGTTTCTGATACAGATCAGAAAAATGTTGCTATTTATATGGATCATGTTTAAATCAAACTTCCATTTGACAGGTTTATCATTGTGAATTTATACTGTTTCAGCCACTGCCTTTCTGAAATAGAGCTGTGGGGATTTTTCCTTCTGCCGTACAACAGAACCCTTAACATTTGACAAGAATCCTTGATTCCTTGCTAAAACACATGATCTCACACACAGCTGCTAGATAAAGATGTGTGGGGAATTGCTTCACTGCATGTGGCAAAGTTTTCCATTTGAGAAATCTGGTTGAGCAGAGATAACCCTGATTGTTTCTGCTTGAATTCTAGAAATGAAGAACTGTGGCTTTTTAAAAGAAGTCTTCTCTCCCAAAGGTGGTTGATGACACTGCTAGTACTGAGTTTTAGTTTTCTTCCATTATTTTTATAAAATTCAGTCAATCTGCCGCTACCACATCTTAAGTAGTTATATTTTTGACATCCCGTCAGGAAACGAATCTGAATTCATGGACGAGCTAGAGCAGTGGTTCTCAATCTGTGGGTCGGGACCCCATTTGGGGTCGATCGACCATTTCACGGGGGTCGCCAAGCAAGGCTGTCCACCATTTTTTTTGTCCACCATTTTTTTCCCCTTTTCCGGTGGATGCCTTACCTCCCTTGGGCTGGGCCAGCTGGTGGTCGGCCTGCTCCATCTCTGCCGCTTGCCAGCTACACCTCGGCCGGCGCAGGGGGCGGAACCACGCATGCGCAGCGCTCCCGGGCAGGGAAAGTCCTCGACTTACGACAGGTTGGGTAGTCCTCGACTTATGACCGGTTTAGTCCTCGACTTACAACCGGTTTAGTTCTCGACTTACGACCGGTTGGGGTCGCGGCATTAAAAAGGTTGAGAACCACTGAGCTAGAGAGAGTTAAAACAGCCACGGCCAGTTAACTCAACTGGCTGTGATTTTAATTAGAAGGATCCAGAATTCAGGCAAAGATGCTTTAGATCAGGGGTAGGCAACCTCGGCTCTTTTATGACTCATGGACTTCAATTCCCAGAATTCCTGAGTCAGCATAACTATGCTGACTCAGGAATTCTGGGAGTTGAAGTCCATGAGTCATAAAAGAGCCGAGGTTGCCTACCCCTGTTTTAGATCAAACTTGAGCACTATTCCCTCCCTAAAAGAGTCATATCCAACCTCCTGAATTTTCATGAGTCTGTGCAGCAGCAATTGTGTGACTGCCAGCAAAGAAGTGGCTCCTTTGGGAGATGTCCTCCTAAATCTTTAGTCATGGTCTGCTTCAGAACTACTGCAGATCTCTATATTTGATGCAACAACTCATCCGATGTCTTAACTCGTCCAATATCTAAGCAGATGCAGAATATTCATATCTTGCTCTAACGTTGCATGAGAATTTGAGAAGGGAACGTGTATAATCAGCTTAAATTTCTGCTCTGAGGTTTTGGTAATCTCGGTGGCTGTTTACACCGATGCTTGTCCTTCCCTGAAATAGTAACAAGCCTATAAAATCAAAACAATTTACGTAATCTCTTCAAATATGTAATGCTAGGTCATAGCGCTTGCTCTTAGATAAGACATAACTATTTTGGATCATACTGAAAAACAGATTTTTTTTTCACCCAGGCTACTTTAATTCTTTCCTTCTCTTTGTTTGGCAGAATCATATTTGTTTGTTTTTTAAAAAACACAAGGTTGGATATGACAATTTAAACAGAAAGTTACGATAAAAATTGCAGAAGATTTTTACAGGCCACCATTGATACTTTCATACTGAAAAATCTTTCAAACAAGCCCGCTTAGTTTCTCTGGAAAAGTAATGAAAGTTTTTTTCCCCCATGCATCCCATTATTAATAATGATGTGAATACTGATTTATTCTTATAAATGTCTAGTATTATATAAACAATAATATTCAATATGAAGATCCGGGTGGCAGCTTGTTCGCTGAATTATGTATTTACTGTAGTTATCCACACCCTGTCCCCTTTATCCCGATTTTCCTGTACCCGCACCGACCCCACTTTTTCCCTACCCATATGAAATCTAATAAAATATATTTAAAAAATAATAATAATAATAATGATGATGATGATGTGAATTTGCACATATACAATCCAAATCCAGTTCCCCCTTGCCTCTTTTTAAATGTGTTTTTAAAAAGCAAAAATTAGAATGAATCAGTGTTTATATCTGAGCATGAGATGGAAGTAGCTTTGGTTACTCTCACTGATGACCTATGATAAAGCTTGGATGTGGGAAGCACATAGTTTTAATCAATCTTTCAATGACCTTTGGTATCTCTGACCATGGTATCTTTCTGGACTATTGGCAATAGTTGACACTTGGGGAAACCATTAAACTTAATTGAAAGTACATTCAGAACATACAAAGACTCTCTGTTCTGACAATTTGAACATTTAAACTGAATTATTATCACCTACTTTCTACGAGATAGTGTCCCCAAGTTTTCCTTAACAAGTAGAATTATTCAATCGTATGCTGGTCTGTCTGTCGTGTATTAATTCAGTTCATAATAAACATTCATTAAAGGATACTGTTTAGAACATATTTTAAACATTCTTTTTCTTCCTCTTACAGTCTTCTTCAGAGCTCTGATCAAGAAGTTGCAACACAAGTCAAAGATGGACTAAAGAGTGTTATTCCAAAGCTAAAAAGGACTGAAGACTGTACAGCAGCAGCAAAGGCATTGCTGGAGAAATTATCATCCTAATTTAATAATTATTCAGTTTCTCTATGACAACTAGATGCTTTTTTTAAAAAAAAAAGAAATGTAAATGGAAAGGATTTTGGATAGTTAACTTTAAAACAAATTACACAATTTAATTTGTGAATAAATTCTTATACCTTTTTCAACGTTTGCCTCTTGAATGCTACTCAAATTACCTTTCTGTGTCTAACCTTCCATTGTTTAAATGGAGTCAATGTGGCATCTTGGCTGAGGTATTAAGCGAGGAGTAGAGAGACCCAGGTACTAGTCCTCTCTCAGTCCTGGGGGCTTCCTGGGTGATTTGGAACCAGGCATCCTCTCTCAGCCTAACCTACTTCACTGGAGTTATTGATCAGGGTGGGCGGAACAACATGTACAAAAAGCAGTATTGGTCTAGTGGTTAAGGCACCAGGCCAGAAACCAGGAGACCGTGAATTCTAGTCCAACATTAGGCCTGAAAATCAGCTGAGTGACTTTGGGCTAGTCCAGGGGTAGGCAACCTTGGCTCTTTTATGACTCGTGGACTTCAACTCCCAGAATTCCTGAGCCAGCTTTGCTGGCTCAGGAATTCTGGGAGTTGAAGTCCACAAGTCATACAAGAGCCAAGGTTGCCTACCCCTGGGCTAGTCACTCTTAGCCCAACTCCCTCACAGGGTTGTTGTGGGGAAAATAGGGAGAAGCAGGATTATTAGGTATGTTCACCGCCTTGAGTTAAATTGATAAAAAAATAAAGGGAAATAAATGGAGATATTTATATTTATTTATTTATAAAATTTATTGGTTGCCCATCTTACCAGAGGGTAACGTCTGGGCGGCTTACAGTCATAAAAATCTATCTATATCAGTGGTTCTCAACCTTTTTAATGCCGTGACCCCATAATACAGTTCCCCATGTTGTGGTGACCCCGGGTGCCAGGGGCGTGGCCAAGTGGGTGTGGCTGACAAGTGGGCGTGACCACCAAGTGGGCGTGGCCACCATGTTGTGGTGACCCCCAACCATAAAATTATTTTCATTGCTATTTCATAACTGTAATTTTGCT